>NW_011967184.1:1027864-1039541 GCF_000949405.1 Vollenhovia emeryi | reverse complement strand
CATCCCCTTAAGACACATCACATTTATCGACATTCTTGGTCGAAGGATTAACGGGTGATCGAAGTACTTGACAATACGCGGCGGCCGCAGTCGCGGACATCGCGGAAGCGGCCGCAACGGACAGCCTCAAATATTACCACACGTGGAAACGCGACGTCTACGCGACTAGTCGACGGCGACGGCTGCCGGGACCGGCTCTTTGAAGCGTAAATATAGCGCACAAAACGACGCGGAGGTTTTACCGCGAAGTGAATGGCGGTAAAGCGCCCTTCTCCCTCTCTCGCCCTTTCCGGCTCCTCGATCATCCGTCGGCCCGTGAATTGATCGCGAAAAATACCGGCGCGTAGAGGAAAGTCCCCTATTATGAGCTAGGCTCCTAATATGAGGTAGCGTTTCTGCTAAATTAATTATACTCTGGAAAAAAAACAGACAGTTAGCAACCCATTTTGGGGGTGATATTGCGAAAATATTTGTTCGCAATAAATTCAGAATAAAATATTTAGACGCTAACACCCCGTCACGGCTCTTAGTCCTTTATTCCTTCAAATTTGTGCTTATCACATTTGAGAGCCATACGAATTTTATTAATTTGCCAAATAATTCGATTACTAATTGTGGGCCTCAAAATGGGTGGCTGTCTTTTTTTCCCCGCAGTAGGCATCATTCGTTGGTTCCGCCGCGAATTTATTGCCCTTGGAGTGAAATCTGTTTAGTGGAGAATTGATTGTTGGATCGTGTGATCGTTGCGAAAAAAGATTTGCGATTGAATATGGACGTTGAAAACCTACTGTTGCATATCACAATCCTACTTCATAATAGAGAACTTCCCTCCACCTTTTCACACGCGTCGTAAGACGGCACACCTGTGCGCAACGGAGGATCGGGATAATTTTCCCGATCCGCGTTATCATCGTCGGGCGGGGAGCGAGCGAGCGAGTGGATGAGCGTTAATTATCGTCCCGCGAGGAGAGGAAGTCGTGCGCTGGGCGTAACAAAATCTTTATGGTGCACAATATGTAGAAACTTACGTGGCCTGTGTGTATAATGATATGCGCGAAGCGTACACGCCGTTTATCGTAAGCGCACGCACGCACGCACGCGCGCGCGCATTCGTTCGTGCACGCACGGACGGGAAGAACTGCAGTTTCATTTCGCCGAGCCGTAATTCAGGTCATTGACTCATCGACGAGAATATTTGTTGGACGTCGTTGAGAGTAGGACGAGAGACGGAAGGCGCGGCAAGGGGAAAGGGAGAGGAGAGACAATTCCGTTGTATCATATTTCGGGAAGGTGCAGCAAAAGATACACGAGCATATCTGTGCAACGTTAGTAAAGTGATATTCTCGAGACACAGAAGAAATAAATTGGCTGTTATTCGCGAGGGTGCGACAAACTTTGCACCTGCCAACATATTTGTGTAACGATAATGCAGCGGCTCTTGAAATAGAGAAGAGAAATTGATCGCGTTTCGGAAGAATAGGTCGAGTTAGCGTAGGTGTCCTATAGAATTGGTAGTTAAAGTCAAAGATTGAGTAAACAGTTATTTGACCCTTTCATCGACTGATTTTGACTTTTTTCAGTTTTTGTCGATCATCTTTTTCAGTAATAGAGTGCTTGCAAAGTCATTGAGGCACGGTTTCACCAACGTTGTTTAACCTGTAGAGGGCCGGCATTTTCCCATTGAAATTTGTAATTTTTTAAACAGACAATTTACGCATATATGTAATCTACATGTTTCGCAAGGTTTTCAAGTTTGCTCCTGGCTACTATAGTGGCCAGTCCGGCCCTCTAAAGGTTAACTTTAAGCTTAATTCGTTCTTTGTCTCTTTCTGAAGTAACAGTTGGAAGGAGATAAAGCACGAATTAAACACTAAGCTTGAAGTTACGTTGGTGAAACCGGGCCCGAGTCTTTTTAAATTTTGTAAATGGAGCTTGCATCTTACAATGATCACGAAAGGGTTAACGTTGCGAACGGAAGAGAACTATCATTTCGAATAAAGCTTCAACGAAATAGATCTACAGTTAATTGCCAGAGGATCTCATGACAATGATTTATCGATTGGCCACGAGAAACATCGAGCTGAGGCGTGTGATTTTTAAATCGCCAGTTTTTTTTGTGCGGAGCAGAAAGGGAGAGATTGTAAAAGGCGACATTTCGACGGCTGTCGTGCTTTGAAATCGCGACGCAGCCCCGTGGCTCTCGGGTCGTTAAACCGTCGACAATTAACGAAGAAGTGGACATGCTCAGACGGTCCTCGCTTCAAACGATCATTGCCTTCAGCAAAGAAACAGATGAATGAGAATCGTAGATAAGATCGGCTGGGATTTCCGGCCGCGCTTCCTTCGCAATTCTTTCTCTCCTTCCACGTCCCGGCCTTCCTTCCGGAATCGTCCGTCCAGTAGCACTTTTAATCCTTTCTCCTTACGAAGATAAAACGTTTTATCCCGAAGAATCGAGTTTCAGGTTTATCTTTATCAAGTATCTTCTTCACGCGGCCTTGAAGAACGTTGTTTTCTTGCGTGAAGATTTTCCGCCTCTCGCGTAAAATCCCGATAATAATGAAATCATTGTTAGTTTTGTCGTTTACTACGCTCGACAAAGGGGAATTTGTAACGCGCGCTTTCTCGTGCATCGCGTGCGCTTTCGCGCGTCGAATGAGGAGAACGTCTCGATCGGTATCGTTCGATTACTCTCATTGTGTCCGAATTCGTACGTTTTCCTGAACAGTGTCGAGATCGAAAGGATCAATCGGCGCAAGAGTGTCGATCGGATGAGCGGCTGTCACTTTTGCGCGACCGGACGGAGCAGGCTCGTTCCTCACTTTGGTGTCGTGTCGCTGCATCGAGTATCGCTGCAACGTGCATTATAACACGACGTTATGCCCGCGAAATCGGGGATGTATGCCGGTCGTCCGACAATCCCGCCGGCGGAGGAAAGTAGAAAGTCGCACATGTTTACAGATCGTACACGTTAATCGGACGTGAAACGCAGGTGCACACACGCGACTCGCACGCGGGAAGTCGATCGTTTCGAACGAGGTCCTCGTTAACGGGCCTCCCATTAGCGATCTTTCGATTCCGCGAAAACACTCTCCGTCGCAGTCCGAGCGTTCAATCGAAGGATATCGAGATCTAGGAAATCCGATAATTTGCCTCTTCCGCGCGGAGAGAATTTTCTCTTAAACTTTATCTTGAAAATCGTGAATGAATCGCAACGGCACTTGAAAGGATTTTATGAGAGTGTTTCGAAAGTTCACCATATATTTTATTAGTAATTACACCCACAAAAAATGTCCGGATCCAATGCTATTACGCTTGAATGTGTCATAAAATAAGATCGATATAGCGCCAATCATATTTATTATAGAGAAAGGAATATTTTAATCCTAAATGAAAAATTCGAAAATCTAGAATCGTTTTTTGTCGAATATCGCGGTGCCAACTACGTGCGTTGTAAGATGGAGGGAAAATTTATTCTAAACGGAAGAGCAACGACAAGTTACTCTTGTCTCAATATAGCAAGTCAATCTTTTTTAATTCGATAGAGGAGACTAACAATTATTGATTTTGTGTACATATTATACATTTAATATACATATACTTTCCATATTAAAAGTTTATACATCCGTATTTAAAGAAAAAAAAATACTAATGTCCAGTTACAGGTGCATGTCCGGGCATTGGCACTTTTACCTTATTCACTGTTTTCAGTGATAATCCACTGATTGACGTTCAGAGAGTACTTTACTTTTACTAGTAAAATGTATGGTAAAGTTTCAAAATACTTTATAAAGTTCTTCAAACTGCCACGTTGTCACACGATCACATGATTTTCAGGGTAAATTTTGAGAGAAACTTCTCTCCGTGTGCACGCGTAGTTGGATCAAGTTTTAAAAATGATAAATACCTCGGGTATCTTAGATTTAATTCGAGCTTCCGTAAGAGTCGAGTAAAGAAATCGCGAGTGATGTTGGTAATCTTCGTACCGTAAGGGGGATAATTGAATGTTTTGCAGCTGCAAATATACATCGCGATCGTGGTACGCGAAACTCGAGTCGAACTCGGCGTTTCGAATCGACGATTCCGCGATAAACAAACGGCGGGCGCACAAGTGTACAGCTTGCATCGTCTTCAATTTAGCCGATAATCACGCTTCGTGGAACGCGTTTCGGCCGGGGGTCCCGCGTTAACGCGTTTCACGCTTATCGAACGAGCGAGCGTGTACGGTAATGGACAGAATAGTTGTGACATTTTTTAAATGAGCTTAGAAACATGCATTTAGATTGTGGGTTACGCTTCAAAATCTTCTCTGAGGAATATTTTACTCCATGGCCGTATTCCGAAATCATTTTGAGCGTTTCCGATCTATTTCTCGAGTTGCTAAACTCGTTAAAATCAATCAATCAATCTTTATTACACTTCAGCTTACATGCCAAGAAGTGGGACTTGGTTTAAAATTATATTCCTATCTCATTCACTCACTCAATCATTCCTCCATACCTGCGCCTCTGTTCTCCTTTTTCAATTGCACTATTTATACCTAGAGACCCTGTAATCAGAGACTGGCCATAAGAGAGTTCGTCAAATTCCTGCGAGTGAGAGAGAAGCATAGGCTATCTCACTACGATCGTAGAATCGCTCACTTGCAGAAATTTGACGAACTCTCTTATGGACAGTCTCTGATTACAGGGTCTCTATTTATATACCTATTCGTACCCTATTCAACTTTGCCTATCCTATTCCTATCCTACTCCCTACTCCTTTGTCTTCCTCATTCTCTTCTTACTTCCTTGGTTCTCTTACCCCTTTGTACAGTACAGCCTAAATTAAAAGAAAAAAAAAAGTAAGTCGCGACCATTTCGTCCATCATTGATACGCGTCACGTTGTCTAGACGTCATCGGAGATGTAAACGCCCGGTGTTATCAATCTGTCCGTGTGGTCCTCGATTATCAGGAATCATCCGCGAGCGTTATCACGAACAGTAGTGTTGTAACTATCGCGCTCACCGCGGCGTCTTTCATCGCCCCGCGACTCGCGGTTTCGAGTGTCATTCGGGAGGAGGAATCCGACTCGTACGAGGTCTCTTATCGATCGCGTCGCCGCGATTAGATACCGATGTGTTTAACACGGTTTATCGCCAGATTTAGAAAGCTATTCCGGTGATTCGCCTGCGTCTTTATGACTTTATGGCGATTTTAAAGGTCACGACGACTTTTGCACGTGCGCTTGCGCCGAGCGGCAACTCCGTTTCTGAAAATTGTACAAGTACATTTCCGTTGAAGCATTTAAATGCCGCTCATAATTGGCTGCACGCGCCATGTGGAGTGTTGCAATATTTTTCGAAATAGGTTATCGCTTCAAAAATGTGCGTTCACGGCGCTAATTACCGCCGGCAATTACCGCCGCTATTAATGCCGCTTTCTTAAGTTGATTCAAGCCGCGGAGTAACTTATTTCGTCGCTCGGTTGATTATCGCGTTACAGAATTGTTTTAGATTGAGGTTTCGCTCGGCGACACCGTATTCCCGGCGACCTCGTTACAAAGTTGGAAAGCACACGCCTCCCTTTACGAGTGACACCGAGCAATTTTGCCGCACGTGCACCCTGTGTGTCTCGTTGTCGCCCTAATACATAACCCATCGTTTACTCGGGATTACTTTCAATTCTCATTTATTCGGATCGATGAATTGCGCTTATCTAATTCACGAGCGACAAATTTAATTATCTAGCTGGCTGTCGACCGCTAGAAATTATCAGCTCTCGGCAAAATGGAGTTGCGCGGAATGTGATCCTTTGCGATGTCGACAAATGTCAAAATAGAACGACATCCCAGTTAATGGATATTTATATAATAATAATAATTTATAATTTATATAATAACGCGAGTGTCGATTCCTCCCCCAAGCTCGATTGAAAGCTAGCTTATATCAAAACTATTAACTAATCGAAATTCTTCAATGTCGCCAGCGGTAATTAACAACGTCAGTGTTTTCTGGACCACCCATTACTCACAAAAAAGCGAGAGACGCCCGCCTAGAGTGTAGGGAGGTCCAGGTTCAAACCCTGGCTGAGGTAATATTTTTCGCAATAAATTTTCTGTATTATTAAAGACGCCAGGTATGGCCAAAAAAACACTGACGTTGTTAAAAACTATTAAATTGCGATTTCTTTGTAACAAATCACCGTTTATCATCTCGCCTCGCCCTTTCTGTTCCGGTGGGTGTATGCGCTTCGTTCAATAAGCGGTCCAATAGATCTTCCATTTCGAGTGTATGTGGAGCGCATCGGAAGTCGCGTGTCTTCCGTAGACATGTACTTAAAATCTGGATGCATTATCTTCCTCGCACGAACGCTTCGCACGTCGGAGCTATGCGGAATACGAGCTACGTTCGATCTACATCGCGATCCGAATCGCCTTCCTCGATCGCAGCGAGCGCAACGAAGTATTCGGGCGAGCGCTCGTATACCGGAATCGATACGTCTTCGTTTGCGCATCGGGAAGTATCGATCGGCGTGAGCGATCACTTTCACATTTAGCAACGTGTTCGAGGTGCGCGCGAGAGATACCTCGCGCCCGGACGCAAAGTGGCTTTAACGAGTTTCGACGTGGGACGCGAGATGCGCTCGTCGCCGCGAGTTTATCGCCGGCGAGACCCACGGCGACTCGGGAGTGACTTCTACTTATTGCGAGAGCGTGGGCGTTCGCTCATGAGAATTGCCACGCTCGTCCGTAATTAGCCGCGTGAATCAAATGCTGTACGGCCGCTTTTACGACGAAAGGCCGGGCTCCCCGCTGTCGCCGTTCATTAATAGCTTCGCAGGTGCGCCACGCGCGTAAAAGTGAAACTTACGTTTGGAGATAATCTCTCGAGCTGTATATAAATCTCCCCATCGACGGAGTAGCGCGTTGCAGCACACTTTAAAAAAAAAAGCGAGAGAAGAATAGAATCTTCCAATTAATGTTAAATTCGAGGTGAATTCAAGATGGATGATATTAAGTTTAGTATTACTGCGATCTTGATTCTGTATTCTTTGTCTTTGTACCGTTAGCCATGATCGCGATAATGTCAGCTAATTTTCCTCGAACCGCGCCAGATAACGTCGCGCTGAGGGTCGAGGAGGAGTTCGTCAAATTAATAGAGTCCCGTCGCTGATCTGACATTAATCCCGCGCCACTCGGTCCTCGCTTCCGATGTATTTATAGTTGAGGACTCTCTCATAGCGCGCACTCTGCTGATGAACGAACGGGTTACGTAATACGAGCGTAGTTACGTAATAACCGTTAATTACGTATTGCTCGTTAATTATTTCCACGCATGAAATGGACGGGACCGCGCGAGGCGAGGGAAAAACTCGCCGCACCGTGCAGCGCCGAGTGAATAGAGTGATCGTGACCGTGGCGACTCGGAGAACGCCTTTTCCGCGTCGGGGAAACGGGTCGGTCGAAAACGGCAACGTTCCCCGGCTCCGGGTCGACCTTAAGGCCGAATCAGACTAGCGATTTCCGACTGGGATTGGATTGAGATTGGCGATTGACGGCTATGATTGTCGATTGTCTTCCAGCCAATGAGAGCCGATAAAATCGCTGACTGCTTTGCTCTCATTGGCTAGAAGACAATCGTCAATCACCAATTCCAATCCAATCCGAGTTGACAATCGCTAGTCTGATTCAGCCTTAAGACCGAATCAGACTAGCAATTGCCGACTCGGATTGGATTGGGATTGGCGACTGACGATTGTTTTCCAGTCAATGAGAGCCGATTAAATTGCTGACTGCTTTGCTCTCATTGGCTAGAAGACAATTGCCAATCCCAATCCAATCCGAGTTGACAATCGCTAGTGATCTGATTCGGCCTAGAGGCCGCAGCCAGTCGGCGATTTAATCGGCTCTCATTGGCTAGAAGACAATCGTCAATCGTCAATCCCGAATCAGTCAGAGTCGGTAATTGCTTTGCTAGTCTGATTCGGCCTTTACGCGGCCAGATCGGCCGTGTCGCGGGAATCCAGGGCGATCGGTGTTGATCCGAGGATTAACGACGGCGCGAGGCACGCTCGATCGCCGGCGATTCCTTCCCTCGGGGCCGAGACGAAGAAAACCGGACTGTCGATGCGCGGAAATCATCAGCTGGAAATTTTTAATGCAACGCGCCCGCGCGCGTGCGCGCGCGCGTTTAACGAAGTCCATCGTAATTTGCTGCGTTAATTACGGACGAAAATGATGATTATATAAGTACGTCGCGGTACAGTTAACCCAAGCGGGATAGCAACCGCACACGCAGCCCGCGATATCGCGATGCGGTAATACGTTGCCGAGTGAAAAAGAAAAAAAAATGAGTCACTCGCTGCCTCCCGGCACATCTAAATTGACGGCCTCTCTCGTCTCTCGCGTTTCACGCACCAACGTTCTTCGGCAGCTCTAGACCTTAGACAACGCCCTGACGTCAATATTAACAAATCACCACACATAATTTCCTTCTTACAATTATACATATATTTTTTACGCGTTCTTGTGCTACCTGTACATGGATTCTCCAGTTTGTCGGACGTTTCTTGTATCGATAATCCGGAGTATGTATAATAGAGTGTACCGTAATCCGTCCTTGGCCATCGATCGCTCGCAGCTAGAAAAACGCGCATTCCGGTATCGGGCTATCGATGCACCGGCCGGCCGTTCGCCTCGAGCGCGTTTCCTCGGGTTGTGCAACGTGCGCGCACGTTGCACGTCGGTCGAGCCCGAGGCGGTTAACGTGGCCATCGGCGCGTGGACCGCGATCCACATACGAAACAGTGCGAGGTTCTTTCCTTCGCCTCTGTCCGTCCGAGCACACCGCGCGCGAGGCCGACGGGCAGTCCTTCCGCGGTCTTTCCTCGCGGTGTTTCGCTCCGGGTAGAGAACCAGTGGTCGGCTGAAGGGCCGGGCGCGCGCGCGAGGAGGTGACGGCCGCGCGGGAGTAATGCCGGATGAGGATCTTTGTGCGAGATAAGGCCCCCGCGATCTGAATGATCTGGATACCGCGGCTGTTTTCGGTAAGAGTAGACGCGATCGGTGACCCGAAATTCGGCGAGCTCGCAAATGGGGGCACATGTTTCGTCGCACCTATTTCGCTTCGTCGCGCAACCCACACTTGACGCAGAAGTCCTTGTGAAAAAGATTTCAAGGCGATTGTTACCTCTGACGGTTGTTATTGTGCATGTACAACTTTCGCTCTCTTCTTCAATATTAAATGTGTCATTGCTAAGCTCGAGGATGAGGCGAGGCTAAGCCTCTCTTATCCGCTACATATTTTACGAAAAGGTTTAGTTTTAATCGCGTATATTTCGAGACCAACGGCTGTTCCCACGAATTTACATGAAGGGGCTACCTCTCAACATTTCCGACATTACTTGCAAGTCTTGTTGTACACCGGCAGAGACAATGCCAGGCTAAATCGCGTTACGTGGCACAATCGAACGATCCCTCGCGACGATGTTTCAGCCTGTTTGCTGTCGTCGTCGATTATATCGGACGAGTCCCACACAATGTCGAGAATAATTAATATTCAACAGCCATGCTCTCTCTCCTTACCTGCACTGTTATTTTTCCTTCTCCTCGGCAAACTCGTTGTACGCGATACGTAAGAGGAGCGTCGACGTGACTCGCAGGACGATCTTTTTGGCAAATTCGTTCGGTCATCGGTTTTGGCAGCAACACAGTATTCGTGTGCAAATTGCAAGCCGCGTTTCGGCGATAACAAGAGAGCTCGAGCCGCCTCTCGACTAGCGATTAAAATTCGACTCGCGCGTCTCTTTATCCCGAATAATCTTGTCGCGAATGTCACAGGACTGATGTTCCCTCTCGTAAAAAAGCCAAGGATACAATCGCGTGTAGATACCGAGTGATTCAGAGTTACAAGTGCGCTGTCTGCAATTTTCGAACACGTACGAATAAATCGAATCGACACATCGATGGCGAATACATATTATCGAAGTTACCACGAGTGAGTATCTGATAATCCGCTAGAATTAGACTCGGTTGCACCAATGTCGCCTAACATTAACCGTTACTCTTTGTCTCTTTCTAAGGGAAACGGCGCTTAAGTTTAAAGCCTAATCTACAGTGTGCTCTTTGCGTCTGGAAACATTCTATTTTGCAGTCAATAAATACGTTTAAAAAATTTGTACAAGTTGACAAATCGTACATTATATTACACGTTGTACAATCGTACATTGTCGACCAATTTTTTTCAGCCTAGAATGTTTACAGACGCAAAGTGCACATTGTAGATTTGGGTTTAAAGTCACGTGACGTAGGTGCAACCGGTCCTTATTCCGCCTAAATCAGACATTGTCAAACTTTTCTTATAAAGACTCGGGTGGTGAATATTTTAGACCTTGCGAGTCAATAGAATGTATTGATACGTGTATAACAAGACAGGAAATCAATTTTTTATCGACGAAAAATGTAACGACTATGCAGGCTGCTCTCTAAAAGTCAGTCAGTGGATCATCACTGAAAGCAGTGAATAGTCACCGATTTCCTTTTTTTTAAGTTATAAGTATACGACTGAAAATCGCAATGGTATATTTGTAACTGTAAATCAGCGACTATTTACTGTTTTCAGTGAAAATTTACCGAAAGATTTTTAGAGAGTGTAAAAAAAAAGCGATGGGCCCTGGTTCGTTGATCCCCGGCTTATTGTTACGCCGAAAAATGCCGCGGTGTTGCGTCTAATCGCACAAGAGTCCCGCGTGATAGCATGCAATCGGGTCGGTAATGAAAATGAGTCTTGGGTAAAATTATTATGCAATAACGCCGAGAATACGCGCGTCACCGCGAGACGGATCGATGCGCGAACGTAGGTCGCAATGTTGTGTCGCGTATTGGCCAACGCATGTAACTGACCTGCTCCAATATCGCGGAGATATCCGACGTTCGTGACACGTGGTTTTTCCCCCGGCGTTTCAAGAGAATTATGCTCGCCGTCCCAGCCGTCACTGATTGACGAACGGTCGATTTTGATCCGTTCAACCTCGATCATTTATCGCGATGTCTATTGTTGCTGTTCTTTAAGGATGTGCACACACACACGCGCGCACACAGCGGTGTGTACGGAGTACACGTTTCTCCGAGGCATCTCTATGTCACGTATTTACGTGCCCACGTTATAACCGTTCCCAGAAGACCGCCCCGGGAGGATTTCGAGAGAATTTCACCGACTATCAATCTACCTATCCGGACGACTTGCGGAGCGATTTGCACGGACGTGTATTCGCGATGCGGTTGACTAGCCGAGGGTGGAGAGAAAGAGCGCGACCTGCGTGACTTTTTCGTTCGGAACTTCTCTTCCAGTGTTTTCCCAGAGAATTTTCCTTCGAACACAGAAATCTCTTTAAGGCTCTGAGCAGAATAGCTGTCTTGTAGTCACAGCTTCTTAAGTCACAAGACAGTTATTGTGCGTTACTTTAAGACAAAGATTCAAGACACAAAACATTGTTTTAAGAGTACAAGACAGCCATTCTGCTCAGGTCCTAAGTTGCCAGTACACGGAGAAAAATAATTTGCTGACACAGCAGATTTTTTGCTGTTGTAGCAAAATCTGTTCGTTATTATATGGACAGCAAGAAGATTTGTTACGAATACTAATCGCAATTTGCTGGATATAATTTGCTGGAACAGCAAATTATATTTGCTGGAGCA
>NW_011967184.1:1013029-1026660 GCF_000949405.1 Vollenhovia emeryi | reverse complement strand
TAGATAACAATACTCAAGCTTTTCAGTCGACATTAACCAGCCAGTGTTTTAATACAGAAAATTTATTGCGAAAAATATTATCTCAGCCAGGGTTTGAACCTGGACTTCCCTACTCTCTAGGCGGGCGTCTCACCAATTCGACCACTGAGGCCATGTCATTATTAAATTACAATCTAAAGGCTTAAAAAGCTTGATTAATTTTCCTTTGGTCCAATATTCGCAAATATTTAATTAGCACACACAAAAGTATGTACATATATTGCGGGATTAACACTCGGCGTCCGGTCCGCGGAATTTTTTAATCGACTCTAGCGACAATTGTTTCCTTCTATTTTGTAGAGTATTCTCTCGCATTTTCACGCCCGCAATTTGGGAATTGTAGCAGACCTCCGCAGAGGGTGTTTATATGTACCGTCGCATACACTCCATTTTTCCTTCTCAGCATCGACCGCGCTCCAGCTGTCGCTGCTGCTGTTACTGCGAGCTGGAACGCGATCGGGTTTCCTGTTTGCCGCATTTATTTCTTACTTGTCGGAAGTCCGTAATACGTTTTCTCGATAAATACACGTTTCGATTTTGCGAAACGACGAGTGAAAGTGGACGCATTAACGTTTTCTGTTCGAACTTTCGATAATTTTTTGTCCTCGCGGAATTTTAATTATCGCGATTTTCAGACACACTGAGAAAAGTGTCCAATTAAATATAATCGGATAATCCGATTACATAATAACAAACGGACATATCCGATGAAACATATGATCGGTTTTTCGATCAAGTTTGATTCCGGTAACTGCATTTTATCGGGTATGCACATAATTTAATTGGAACAATTAACCATCGGAAACATTTTTCTCAGTGTACATTACTTTAACCCTTTCTTGGCCACTGGAAGACGTACAGTATGTAACGAAATTTCGCGGACTCTGACTTTAATAATTCATCGTGGCGGAATCCGGGAACTTTTGTTACATAATGCACAGGTCTCACTTGCAAAATTTAAAAAGACTCAGTGATTTAGTGTGCATTCTATTACCGAAGAAGCACAATAGCGACAAACAAGAAAAAATTAACTCGGCCGTGAAAGGGTTAAAAGTGTTATTTAGCTTCGAAAAATGGGGCGTGATTTCGCCGAGACGTGATTGAACTGCGAAGCGACTTACGACAGCATGTCTGGGAATTTATTGGCATGGTTGCTAAGGACTGCTCGATGCGGAATCACGTTTTCATAATAGACAGACGCAGGTGGATATGGGTCAGGCCACGAGAGTAAGTTATCGCATCTGCATGAACAATCGAATCGTACCATTGACTAGTCGACGGCTTGCTTAATGACGGTGCAGGAAGTGAAAGCGTCCCTCGCAAATCGTTTAATTTACATTTAATCGCCGTAACAATGTGACGCGCAATTTAGAGAATTTAATTCACTAGAAATGACAAAACGCGCGCTTCGCGCGCGGAATTTGTAGTTGAGCATTGTATATTTAAAAAAATTTGTATACATGCAAAGAAGTAATTGTATGCACAAGTAGCAAATAACATAAAAATGTAAGACACTCACCTCACCGATTTTTCCGCTGTTGTCCGATGCCTCCTGGGCTTCCTCCTCCTCCTCTCAGATTTCCTTGTTGCACTCACGCAACACTCACTCGTGAAAATCATCGATCGCGCGAAATTTCCGGCACTCCCGTACGCGATGTGAAATACCGCAAAACGCACGAAATATTATTAACAAATATCGCATAACTTTCTGTCATGCAAATTACTCAAACTAACAACTTGCATTTTCGATTCGGAAGAATAGGATAGTGGATAAATCACTTTTGAATTGGTGATATAAAACGTAACACGAACATCGGAAGCATAATCTGCGGCAAAGAAGTAGTTTTAGTCCGTAAGGAAACGATATTTTACAATCTTTGTCTTTCAATCTAATTCTCGAAATAAATTATGTGAACGAAATTTCCAGCGATAAATAATTGTTATTAATTGCAGCAGTTAATAGAGATAATTTTCAATTACATTTACATAACGTAACGACGTCCAATAAGCGACTTTCTTTACTTCCTGCCCATTCGAGTTGCGAAGAACGACAGAGCGAATTACAGCGCGAACGCCGAAGTCGTACAAATTTCTCTCTTTTCCCGAAAATGGAATAGATTACACGAAATCGATAGATAATTAAAAGCGCGGTGCGTAAACGAGATGTAACCGCGACAAAGTACCACGGTTTACCTTCATATTTTAGTTGAGTTAGTCTCGTGAAATATCTACGTACACGTTGCTAAAGAGCCGTCGCCTCAACATCCATTTCGTTTCTCATTACAAGCTGTAGAAACTTAATAATTAATCGAGGAATGTTACTTGTTACTGATAAAGGTGTGCAAATCAATAGTGTTTTATCCTTGCATTTATCGCGATCGAGTCTTGGAAACCGATAACGTAAAAGTATAACACGCACGGAGCGACTCTCGCCACTGCTTGCCGGCTCGACGTTCGGCGAGCGATTGATAGCGCGGCGACCTTCAGGTAAACATTGGCCCGCGTAACGTCGTACGATACAGCACCGAGTGAAAAACAACAAAAAACCGTTGAGAATTCGTTGTCCCGCCTACGTAATGGAAAATTCCGTACTTAATATTTTACATTACTTTGTTCCGTGGCTGTTACTACGTTTTGTGTATCATTCTGCGGACTTATTGGTATTGATTAAATTGACGATTAATTCTGTTTAATCGAGATGTTTCGAAACAAAAATCGTTGTTACTTAAATTCTAATTACTAAGATTAGAGATTTTACCTCAATAGTTGGTGTATACAAATGTATATTTCTAAATTCGCAAATCTTCATTTACTATAAATCTAAAAGAGAAGTGAAGCACACCGCGCCTCGAAAAGCCCAATTGACATCGCGGAAAAGAGACCTCGACTGTTCGATATTAACGACATTCGCGCTGGTAACATCTCCTTTTTAGAAAGGGAAAGCGTCGCACGACTCATACCTGCGCGTTGCATATGTTGGACAATGTAAAACTGTTTCTCTTGTTTTTCCCTGTGAAATGAAATAGGTCTGATTGGTATCGTTCTTCTCTAAGACTTTAGTATTATTAATGGATCAGTTTAGTCGACCTTAACTGGCACTTGTTTAATAAAATAAAAATATAAATATAACGTGCGACGTTTCGACCACGGATTTGGGTCCTTATCAAGCACAAACTCTTAAAAATTAATCGAGTCATTGCAATATATAATTAAACGGTAAAAAATTATAACGAAGTTGAGTCACGATTATAAAATCAACGGCCCAAAATAAAATAAGTCACTCTCCAGCCATGGTGGACATTGTACATATTTTATTTTGTCAATTATCAATTACATATTGCAATGACTCGATTAATTTTTAAGAATTTGTGATTGATAAAAACCTAAACCCGTGGTCCAAACGTCGCATGTTATATTTTTTATTTGTAATTTATTAAACAAGTGCCAGTTAAGGTCGATTAAACTGATCCATTGTTATTTATTACTGGCAACCTAAAGAGATTACATGTTTAGTATTATTTTCACATATCTAAAAATGCCTTCCATCCTGGAAACTCTCCGACTTCCTCGTACCGAACGAGCTGTATTCCTTCGCTATTAGCTTTCGCACGATTGTCCGTCGCGTTCGATTTCTCACCGAGCTCTCACGGTGTTTGATCCGCCGATAATTCATCCCAGCATGCGAGGAGAGTCTCGAGGGAGACCGCGTCGGGAGAGACAAAGAACAACCGACTCTTTCAATCAAGTAGACACGTAGCAATGCAATATCTATAACAGATAAAAAATTCGACGGCCTCAAGCCTCTTATCACGACATCGTTACAACAGCTTTCGTTGCTTCTTTTCGGCCAACATGTCCCCTTTCTATTCTCACTGTTTTTCAGTTGTTGAAAATAATAATAAAAAAAAAATTGTAATATCCACAATTGAGAAGGAAACAATTTCAATTATTCGCAGTTGTGTGTAAGCGTTTATTTTCCGTGTCCATAAAAGTAAAGAGTTTGAAGCCGCTTACCATACCGTTTCACAATGACGTGTTTTATTTCGAGCAGCGTCTGCTCTATTCTTCGTCTGAGACGTGTACGGCATGGCCGAACGAATTCCCGACGACACTATCGAAAGTTCGATAACGCTTCTCCGGTTCATTGTTATTCATTGTTACGTGAGAACTTGGCAAAGTTAAAACAATTTTATAAAATTCTATGTATGACGGATAAATGCAGTGAACTCACTTGGATACAAAATGCAGTCTTGTACCAGCAAATAAACGTGTTGTTTCACACGTAAACCGTTATCGAAGGAGCATTTCGTGCATGATAGTATACGCGAAGCAAGTGCCTTAAAAGTCAACGACGTAAATGTATTGCTTGTATTTAGAAAGTTCTATTGAAACTCAACTGCTTAATTTGTTAAAATATTATGCTTGAAGTAAAAACGTAGCTTAATTTATTTTTGGGACGAGATTTAACGAAAGGTATTCAAACAGATTTAGCTTAATTGCGTTTAAACAAGTTCTGTTAAATGCGAAAACTTTTCCCCAATTATGTGGCGTAAAAGAATATTTTATGAGTTGTTGTAATAATAAAATTTAATACTTATTAAAGTCAGCGATATATATTTTTTATTTTTATCGCTAAATAATCTCGCAATCGAACAATTTAAATCGTCGACTCGAGGACAAATGATCGCAAATCCCTTGTAGCTGTAATTCCTTTCATACATTTTTGCGGATGACCTAAGACCAAACGCGAGATTTACTTTGGCTCAAAGTTCCGCGCTAAAGAAAGTGCAGACGTCGCCGTTGGAAACGGACAGGAAGTTGGAAACGGTTTGTTTGATTCCGGCGAGCACTTTGCAAGGAGCATAGCATCCGGCGTCGTGGTTCAATCCTGTATCTTTCCTTGCCTTTCTTTCTAATGTTTCCCGGTAAATCTGCAACTGCGAAAGTCCGAAGGCGTATACAAACAATTCGCGGATATCCCTTTTTGTCTCGATGTCAGATCGACCGACGCCCAGTGTCTTGCGGACGATTTTTTTCTCCGTGTACTGGTAGGATTTAAAGTCATAAAGTTCATACGTGACAGCGGTAAAAAGCGGACATTTCTATATTTGCTATCCTATTTTTTTAACCAACTCTTAAAATTGAGTTAAATGTTGAAATCCATATAATTTACAACGACAACATGTATTTTATGAACACTTAACACTCTTGTAATGTTGAAGGAAGCGATTATTCCAAAGCTTCTGTCGTATGTAAAATATACGAAACTAACTTTATTGCCTAGTTTATAGCCTGCAGTAAGTTTTATTTACTTTGTATTGATCTATTTTTCACATTAAAATTTTGCAGAGTCAGAAATATATTTTACAATGTCTAATCTTACGCGAGTTGCCATTTCTGTTTAATGCCGCACTAGACTGACGTTTTCTGAAAGAATTATGCGTTTGCGTCTCGAGTTCTTTGCATTCGCGACAGGATCGATGTAAGCCAGAAATAAATAGTGAGTAGGAATAGAGAAAAGTGGGACCGAACGACATACAGAGCTGTCCCTAACTTCTTAATTCCTTATTGACTTATCTGTTCGTTATTAAACGTTCGTAGAAATAAAACGGTGGTCTTCGTTAAAGACTCAGGGAATTTTCTAATTGTGGCTTATTTATCTCAATTTAATTTATATTTTAATCTATATGCGTTATTTACTTAAGTATATTTAAGGAAAATGAAAACAATTTTCTAATTTGATTTTAAGAAACTTCAGATCTCTTCTCTTGGAGGAAGAGAAAAGCAATCCTCTGAGCGAAGCAATTCGATTAATTTAATGAATTAAGGTGGACGGTGTACGTGAAAATGGCTAAAATATCAATTTTTTTTCTTATTTGAAGAAACTAAATTATTTTGAATTACATAAAACGATTTTTGACTATCTTATCCGATCTTCTTCACACCACAAAATTCGGCAGTGCTTTTCAAATATTAAAATTTAGAAAGAAGCGTACAGCTGAGAGAAAGAAGGAAGAAAACATGATTCAAGTATCTGGTGATAAAAAGGAGGGACATCGGGATAGGTAGTTTTGCTGTGATGACTAGGCAACTGTAATCTCCTCCCTTAATCCTTGGCGTTTCTTCGCTCTAGACGACGCAAGAAGTTCGAGATGTATCTTCAGGGAATTCCCGATGTGATAGTCGCGAAGAGATCATGCTCACCTCGAACAGGCGGTCTCTAAAGATGGAGACCGGGAGAGATCCGTGGGGCTCTCGTAATAGCTTCGCGTTCATCTAGTTGCCTAGGTACCACCGCCTTATATCCTATACCACTTGCGAACCTACTCGTAGCTACAGGCGAACTGGGTGGAAGTCATTCCAAGCTAGAAAGCGCGTATCACACTTCTTCGTGTAAATAGAAAAACTCTGCGTTACACAGCACATTTTCATATTATAAAACCATTTCTTCATATCTCTAATATAAAGAATATATTTTGTTGAAAATCATGATTTCTCGACTCTCTTGATGAATTTGTGGAAAAGATCTTTAGAATGTAGCATATAAAATTAAGTTATTGTAAATCGACAATTGGTAGATTATGCGCAAGATCACAATGGATGATTTGATTACGTTAAGAACCTCTTATAGTTTTCTGATGCTTTCATACCTTGTTCAATCCTAAATTGCTACGTGTATTGTTCCTTCATTTTGCGCTGGCCGACGGGAGATACCTAGTTGGCGAACAGAGCGTCGTTTATCTGGAGAAAAGTGCACTTTGCTTATTTTCTTTTATTGCCACTGCAACTTGTTTTGCGAAGTGGCCCAAATGATAACGAATACGGCACACCGGTACGCGTTGCATTCCACCTGCGCGATTACGACGTATTTATTGACGACTTGTTTTATTAACAGTGCAGGAAAATTGATAACCGACACTTGTTTTATTAAAATCCTTGTGGAGTGTCACATATCTGTGACAATTTTCTTCGCGACAAGACTCGCTCTAATTCGTAGCTAATGCACTGAGAGGCTCATTTTGACGAATGAAACGAAATAATTCGATTGAATCATCTTGTTGACTGAATCGTTTAGTTGAATATTATAAAAGGATTCTGCGCATGTTCACTCAACCGTGTTGTTATAATAAAATTTTCCAACTAAATTTTGTTACATCAACTGGAAGCTTTGTTTGTTCATATTCAAACAAGAAATTCAGTTGAGTCAACTCAATTTTAACAAAATGGGTCTCTCAGCGTGGCTTCGCAATGACAATTGAATATCGCTTTCAACTGCAGTCAATCGAAATTCGACGATTTTCTGTCGAACTTATTGTTTAAGATTAAGAGAATATTGTTAATTTACAATCTACAGCGTATATTAATTTTTCCTAATATATTAGATTTGATTTTCTTCAGCGTGAACGTTGGTTACGCCATTGGCTCTAATCGCGAAACGCGACGCCGCCGCCGCCGGGCTCCGTCGTCTTTCACCGTGCTCGCTTCGCGGGTAGCGGCCTTATTTGCCCGACCTAAACCGCGCCTAAGTGTGCGTTCACGTGCCTCGCAAATAGTCTGATAAATTCCGCGGGATACACACGCAACCGAGAAACACATCGGAAGAAAGGCCGCTGCAGGTGGCTGCAGCTTAGCGGCGAACGCACGATGACTGGGCGAGTTCGATCGAGACTTTAACGCTTGTCGGCGCGGCCAATCGCGCCCCGAACGTTTCCATTTTCCGAAAGTAAGTAACGGGGACGAGGGAGTCCACGCGGGAGAATTTATGAATTATTTTCAATCTGGCGAGGTTTTTCTCTCGATACCTTTCGCGGGAACTCGGTTTTGTCGGAGCGTTTGCTGGAGAGGAAAACTTTTTGCGATTACAAGTATACGCGTCAGCTGTAAAAAAGTAATTAAAAAATGTAAAGTGGCTCTATTTTATTTGTTTGTAATAGTCTGATAGACTTGTTATTTTTTCGCGAAATAATCGTATTTAGAGAATTGAGTCAACGTTTATGAAACATTTATAAAAGAGACTTGCATACCTTGTACATTTTACTTGGCAAGTAGCTTTGTTACGTGCCGCAGAGGTTCTTGATATATCGTGTATATCTGTACGACACATCGTATAGATTGCTGTACGATACGTCGTATAGATTACTATACGATTGTATTCGCCTACTTTACATTTCTCACGTCCGACTGCGGCGAGATGCGTATTTTTCTCGGCTGCGCGACGTCGCGTGGGCAATGCCCATGGCCGAAATCCATATTAAGAACTTGTACCGTAACCACGGATTTCACATCGTGTTTCTTTGCCGATTGCATCAATTCGAACCGCGGGTGTTACAAATGTGACGGTAAAACTTTGGTGCTCGCTGGCGTACGTTGCATAATTCAATTTACTATACGATATGCCAGAGAAGGGAGACAAATCTGTCGATATTATATTTTAGGCGCACCGTAATAATGATTGCATGAATTATGTTATATCAATCTGGAAACGAAAATGCAACTCGCGTGACTGCGACGCGATATGGAAAACGTTATTTTTGCATGAAAAGAATTTATTTTACTGCCAAGTCTTGAAATGTAATTAATTAATTTGTTAGAACGGTATTTGTACGTTGCGCAGAAACGAGATTGTAGAAACTTCCTGCGGAACAATTACGGCTCGTCTATAAATTGCGCCAACATTTCATTTGCGTGTCACGTGTATAAGCAATTAATCCTAAAAAGGCGGGCTGCGAGCGCGGTAGATGATTCAAGAGTGAATCGACTTGCTCACGAGCGGATACATACTGTGAAATACTTATCCAACAAAGCTTAAACTTCCTGCTGCCTGATTATTAGACTGTGCATTATCTCTACACGACGATTATTATCTTCTCGATCGGCAGTATCATCTCTACACTGAGAGACCCATTTTGTTGAATAAAACAACATTTATTCTTGACTCAACTGAATTTCTTGTTTGGCTATGGGCGAACAAATCTTTCAGTTGATACAATAACAAAATTTAGTTGAAAAATTTGGTTATACCAACATACAAATTTGGTTGAATAAACATGCGCAGAATTCTTTTATAATATTCAAAACGATTTAGTTGACGCAACAAACACAGTTATTTAGGACGTGATGAGATGAACGAATTTGTTATCTCAACCTTTTTAAAATTTTGTTCACATAAACAACTCATGGAAACAAACTATTTTGTTGTAACATTTAACTTCTTTTCAGTAACATATTTTTCGTTTTATACAACCAAATTACATGTTCATTGCAGTCAACAAAATGATTCAATCAAATTATTTCGTTTCATTCAACAAAATGGGTCTCTCAGTGTACTGTTCTTAAAAAAATAGTTGCCCTATTTTTATCTTCTAGAGAAGTCTGCGATTACAGGCTCCTAATATGAGATGGCATGGTTTCTGCTAAATTAACAGGCATCATCTATTGGTTCTGCCATGAATTCATTGCCCTTGGAGTGGAATATGTTTAGTGGAAAATTGATCGTGTAATCGTTGCGAAAGAAAACTTGCGATTGAATTTGGACGTTGAAAACCTACTATCTCGCATTATAATCCTATCTCATAGCAGAAGACTCTCCTCTACTTGTGCGCATATGACTTTTACATCCACCTTCCGACGTATCATCCGACGAAAATTGGTAATTAATCGCTACCATTTTATATCAAACATGAAATTTTGCGATCAGAGAAGATGCAACATTTCTGCTGAATTGCTGGGTGGGATCGCTGTTACATTGTAATATAAAAATTGAATTGATATTCATTTTCCAGTGACTACGCCAGTTTCTCTCCGGTTTACAGTGATTTAAATACCCCACACTGAGAAGAATTACCGATTAAATATAATCGGATAATCCAATTACATAATAACAAATGGATATATCCGATTAAATTGTATATCCGATGAAAAATGTGATCGGTGTTTTAATAAAATTTCATCGGATGTATATCCATAATTTAATCGGAAAACGTAATCGGAAAAATTAACCATCGGAAACACTATTTAGTTGGTTGGTCCGATGAAAATTTTTCTCAGTGTCTATTCGATGGAAATTTTTCTCGGTGCAGGAAAGCTTTGCAACGTTATCCCAGGACGTAAGTCATGTACATAAATGAAAGCTGACGTTTTCGCGGCTGTCTTACTCGCGTTTTCGCCGCGGAACAATGATCTGGATTGCGATCGGGGATGCGACGGGGATCTCGGTCGAGCTAATAAAGATCGATGACGCGGCTGATGGTCGTGGACCACCGATCCGAGACCGTCGTCTTCCCCTCCCCCCCCTCCGCGATTAATCGGATCGATCGAATCTGAATCGCCTCCTGTGTAGCGCGGTATTCCGTGTCGTGTCATCGCAACCAGTTGTTAGCGATGACACGGCTTCTTTTTATAGACAAACGTAAACGTCATGCACGCGCACGTGCGTGCGTGCGTTGCTTCGCCGAGTCGGTTCCTGCCAGACACGTGTGCTAGTTTACATACGGACATACGCAAAGCGTATACAGGGTGTCCTCTCGAGGAAGAGCCGGGCACTCGGAGCACTCCGGGATCTTTCCGACCAATCTGAGATCGACCTATTGTTAACGAGAGTCTCTCCCTCGGGATATTAATCATTTTCGAATCACGGGGGGGGGGGGGGGGTTTGCAAACCAAGTTCTTTCGCGAGTTTCCTTTCGATTTTTCGAGGAAGCGAGTAAATAAGCAAGCTTTAATCTTCGCGTGATAATAAACCTTAATATGTTTCTACTTCGTTATAAAAAATTTGCTAGAAAATAACAAAAGGGAGAGAGAAAGAGAGGGAGATATGGTTCGTGAGGAATTAAATAAAAATTTAGATGAAATTAATCTCGTTACATACACGAATCTGGCACGGATGAGAATCTGCATAAAGTGAGACACTTCGTATACTTGCGTCACATGCAGCATTTGTCAAGGAATAAATGCGTAACGTAAATAAACGTGACGGAGATGTCGGGCGTTGCGATATTGCCAGAGGACTTGCCGATCACGGCGATCGGTTTCGAGCTGGTCTCTTTGTCCCTTCGCAATTTACGCTGATGATACTGGGTGGAAAGCATGTTAATGGCGTGTAATTATGTACCGCGATTCGATCGAACGATTGCGGAGATAAGCAAAGAACGGAATAATCTATTCGCGGCGTTGATCTACAAGGGATTACACGGCTCATTATTCCGTTTGATCAATCAGTTAAGTACTCGACAGGATTATGTAACAAAAATTGAAGGATCCCGTTAAATAGCATTTTACATTATCGCTCAATAAAATAAGCGACGACAAACAATTTTAATTAATTATTTATCTCGCCTAATTAAGCGAGATAAGAAGCGTTTTCTTGTCCTGTTATTTGAAGGATGGGTTATATACGGGGTGAGAAAAAAGTATGGAAACCCCTATATTTTTCAAAAACTATGCATTTTAGAAACAAATGTTTCAGACAAAAGTTATATGGTTTCAAGGGGGACGTAAGATGGTATTATTGGTTTGACCTTGGATAATCGTTTGAAGTTGCATGAAGGTAATCTTGAATTTTTTAAATGAAAACCTGCATTTTTCATTATATCATCTTTTCTATTAATTAAGTGGAGCAACTTTTGTCTGAAACATTTTTTCTATCAGTCTAATATTTTTTTAGATACTCAAAGAAAACTTGGCAACTTTTTCAATAATCATCATACGATATCCCGATAACTGTTTATCGTGAGAAAAAATGATACAGGACTTTTTGACTTGACTCGGTGTCAAGAATACTCTGTATCGAGCAAAGACTAGCCGAGAAAAGATAATAAATGCTGAAAATAGTAAGCCACTGCTATCAATTTGAAGAAAGCAGTTTTTCCAGGCGTTATTTCATTTTTATGTAATTTTGCTCGTCTGAAAAAGTTACATGTATGCCGTTGCAGTCTTCTTATATTTGTATATCCGTAAAAGTGAACCCGCTTTACCATTTCATCGCGACTTAGATACGTCCCGTGGAAATGGCATTTGCGCTTAGATCGCATCCTTCATCGGCCTCGCTCCAGCCGGATATGAAATCATCGCAATCTCTTCCTTATTTCAATTTCACGGCTCGGGGGAACTCTGGCCCCGAGACATTCCGAGGCCGGTGCATCATTTCGACGTGACTGATGTTAGAAACGCAGCCCGCTGCACATGGAAATTGATTGATGGTTAAACATTTTCCGCGGAACTGTTACATGGCAACGAACCGCTCCCATGTGGACTGTAGATATTAGTACTAAGATAGCATTGTTATCCAGGTAGCAAACCGATAATCGATGCCCCGGTACGGTAACCTGTCACTTTTTTTATTAAAGTAGATCATCAGTACAGCGTGTCATTCAGTTGCCCGGCGAACATCAATGATAAAGACAATCCAGTTTATCTTGTGCTGCAGTGGAAAATATTGTTACCGTAGGCTGGCTTTCGCGACATTTATTTTCAGGTGAACGCAACAACAGTGCGTTTCACTAATTGTATATATACGCAATTGTAATTCTACGAGAGCCAGAAAATAAACGACAGATTTTTTACTGACGTTCGCAAACTTTTTAAGTCATACTATCCTTTATCGATTTTTGAGTATCTTCTTATTTCCGTGCTATTTCATGTTCTCTATTTTTCTCTCCTTCCTTCTCTCTCGTCCCAGAAAGGTTCTACAATTTTCTTCGTTTATTACTAGACCCAAAGCAAGCAATAAAGCTAATTAACTAATCAGAATATTCTTCAATGCCGCCAGCGGTAAGTAACAACGTCAGTGTTTTCTTGGCCATACCTGGCACTTTAAATAATACAGAAAATTTATTGCGAAAAATATTACCTCGGCCAGGGTTTGAACCTGGACCCCCCTACACTCTAGGCGGGCGTCTCACCAATTCGCCCACTGAGGCATGTAAAAATTAGAAACGCGTTTCTTTAATATTGAAAGATTGCGTGTTACGAGAGAGAATGAGAATTGAAACGAGGAAAAACCACGGGAAATCATTCTGCGACGATAAAACTCGAATGATCCTCAACATTCACCGCCGTCGACGTTATCAATCTGGCCGCGGTGAATGATGATCGCAGCGGAGCGTTTTTACAGAAGCGTCGTGCCACTTTAATCTTCATAACACACGGCGCGGCGTGACCTCATACGACGGCCACTCCTATCCTCCCTAGCCCTCCAGCTTTCGCCCTCTTCCTTCCTCTTTTTCGTTCCCGTTCGGTGCCGAGCACGACAAATTGATTAGGCGTGCAATTTCGCGTGCCAAGCCGCCGTCGCCCCTCCCGGAAAGTTCTCCGCGAGGAATTTTGGGGCTCGCGAGGGACACGTCATGACCCGTAACACACGACCGCGTTGACTTTGACTTCTATTTTCGATACTCGTTTCCGTGTGAAATTTTTCTTTCCCCCCCCCTTTCCTCGGAGAAACTTGCGCGACGAGGCAGAAGTCGTCGCGTCGTAAATGGATATCTCCGACGGGAGATTTTAGGACGAACGTTTCTTTTCCGTGCTTTGCGCTTGTTACAAATTGCAATCTGAAAATTGATCTTAAGGGGATGCTGGAGTGATTCTGCACTTTT
>NW_011967184.1:970576-1012404 GCF_000949405.1 Vollenhovia emeryi | reverse complement strand
ATTTAATTTGTGTATTACACAAATCTTTCCACGAAACAGACAGTTTTAAGTGCAAAGGTGCGAAAGTGCAGAATCACTCCCGCATCCCCTTAAGCGAGGAACGTAAGACGCGTCGAAGTACAATTCAAACTCGAAGTTTGACGCGACGTGAAAGTCTTTAAAAGTCTTGCCGAAGCACCGGGAACGCCAGTGCCATTTTTGGCTTTCCTACGCATCCAAGCGTATATTGTGGGAAGTAAAACACGCGAGATAATTAAGTCTCGAGCCAGCGAGATCGACAAAATCAATGTGAAATCTGAAAACACGGCGAGATAAGAATAACTTTGCAATTAGATTTCACAGTGATATATGCGGCACACTTTTTTTTACATGTCTGAGCGGAATAATGCGGCAACTCGATGCATTCCGCGAGTGCTTATGGGTACGAATGATAGGAACTTGAAACTTCGACTTCGCCCATTACAGTATGACACTAGTAATTTCTTGCTCTAACGATCTGTTGTCGAATAACTAAATAGAGAGAAGCTCACTTTTGCGCAACATAAATCTTTAGTAGCGAGAGAGAAAGAGATAAAGATTGTGCATTAGAAGACTGGAGGTGTTTTGAAGAAGCTTAATACAATTAAGCTGCAGAAATAATGGGAAGTGCGCACGCATATTTAAGAATTCGTATTAAGATCTATAGATCAATTTTTGTTTTTAATTTCTATGATTTGTGGGACTTTTAACGGTCTTTAAATTAAAACAAGTCTACTATTCAGTGAATGTAATTAAACTAGCATTCGTGGCACGAACTTGTGAAGACTATAATAAGCAGATCCCCTTATAAAGCGAAAATCCCTTTAATAAAAGAGTGTTAAGAATTTATGAGACTAGCGGGCCATCCGAGAAGGTATCGACCTCGGAAATGAGCTTCCTGTTGCTGATTTATTTCGCTGAGAATTTTATTTAAACTGAAATCTTTTCGATAATTGACATCTCAAGTAAATGCCGAATTCACGCTCACGTAGAGATTCCCCTAAAAAAAAACTGATTTTTTTTCTAAAAAGAATTGGATTATTCCGTGAGACGCTCTGTAGCTCTTCAGCTTACAATCCGTGTCGAGAACCAACTCGAGTGGCTCGTGAAGCGGCTTATCTTATCTTGCGGAGTGAAAGGCACGGGTGCGAATGGAAGCGAGAATAGGGTGCGAAGGCACAGTCGTGATCGATAACTGATCGCCAATTATAATTTATGTGTATACACTCTTTGATAGAATTAGTTCCATCTCGCATCAACGGCGAAAACGAGGGAATGTAAACCTATACAACTTTCTAAAAAATAATTGTAGAACGATTTGCAAAAGAGCATTTTAAAGCCGAAAAGTTCTGCTTTGAAATCTCACCAAGCTTTTGTTCTCAACGACACTTCTGCTTTAAACGACGCAATGCTGTCTCAAGATGCGCAAAATTGACAAGAAGATTTTAATATTGAAATTGAAAGGCATCGTTTGCTCGAGATTTCCTGAAAGTTTAAAATGTTCCCTTTAAAATGCCTGATTTTAAAAACTACGCAACTCTGTAACGTCGTCGACAAGTGTATCTATAATATTGGTATATAAAAATGTATTGATCTCGATTGAAGAAAATGAAGAAACAAAGAGTTAATTGGACAATTAATTAAACTTAACGAGCTCGTTGGAGTTTTATTAAACCTATAGTTTTCTTATTCTTGAAATGCAATTCCTATTTTCTCTTTTCTTTTGTTCCAGGCCAAACAACGTGCCTCCGTAAAATGGCTCCTGTCGAAGGCATACAACAATCGAGTGCCAGAAAAACTCCGCGACCCCTATTACCGTGACCATGAGGTAAGATTTATTTTAACGCTAACGAATTTGTCTCTCGCGCTTCAGACTTCCGAAAGTTTCACGAAGATGAACCTTATTGATATTAACGAAGTTTTACGTTAAGCGCGCTTCACAATTCCAAGTTAAAAATTACCTCTGATTTAACAAATTGCGAACTGTAAAAATCTTATAGTACACTGAAAAAAATTTCTGGTTGAATATGGACGAATCAGATAATTCCTTTAGGATTTACCAGAATTCCTGTAATCCTACAGAAGAATTCTGGTAAATCCTAAAGGAATTATCTGATTCGTCCATATTCAACCAGAAATTTTTTTCAGTGTATACGTCTATTTTAAATTTTAAGATTTTTTTAAGTAAAGTTCCTAATTTTTCCAATGCATACTCGCGAGAAAATGAATTTTGTCACGCGGATAGAAAGGAGAGGTTTCTCTCGCAGATGCATTTTACGGCTTTTTTTACGCCCAGTGATTTTCTTTGCGATTGCTATTGTACAATGGTTTCCTTTCGTGCGAAGATATCGATGAGTTTTTCCTCGCGAAAAGTCATCGGTTTCCCAGACTTCGACGGTGTCCTGAAATACTCTGCCTTGTAGCACACGTCGTTATTTCGCGTCGTAGAAAATGGGATCTGCCTCGTGAAAGGCGGTGCTGCAAAATTATCGAATTATCTATGCAGAGATGCTAATAGTGTTTTCGCGAGCACAATATCGCGTTGAACTCCGATGAGAATGAACGAAGCTATGGGGAAATGTGTTACAAATTACGTTGCCTATACTTTCTTTACGTTACTCCGGAAACCTACGGAGGAAATGTAGCCGAGACTGCCACGACTGAAGTTCCGTGAAACTTGGCGAAGAACTGAACTTTGTACTCTTCTTCCACGAGGATAATGTCTGTCAGCAATATCTCTTTGAACGTGTCGAGTAAGCCTGCTGGAAAGAGAATCTGATTTATAGAATATATAAGCCGTTCGTTTCAACTCGTAAATTGGTCTTCAGACACTCGCCCCGTCCACGATGGACAAATGATAAGCTAATGTGTTATGTCAACTCTCAACCCGTGTCGAGGTTCTGTTCGTATTCTGCTCTTTGAAGCTGTGTTTGAGGGAGCCCGAATACCCTCCGCGGAGTAAACGTGGTCGGGACGACTTGCGAAAAATGCTTTCCTCTTCCGCGAAGCACAGGTGTGTGAGAATTACGTCGAGATATACTTTCTATTAGAAATACGTTTCTTTGCTAGATACGGAAGTCGGAGAATATTCGAACGTGCAATTTTTCACTTTTTGTTAGCGACTGTTGCGCACGAACTGTATCTTCATGTTCCTTCATGTTTTCTCGCCTGCGCATTCTGACACGGGAGCGCGCGCATTTTCCTCGCGTAAGAGGACTTCAGATATTTTTGTTATGTCCGGGAAGAAGGCGAAGCACCTTTTCTTGAAACCAAAGCTTTGAAAATATTTTTGGACTTGGAAGGTACGCGATCCTCGCACGTGAGGATTATTGCAAGTTCCTCTTTGTAATCATAAAAGCGCTTTCTGCGGAAACGTGCGTGTTCGTAAAATGAGGAAGCTTAAAATATTCTCATGAAATAAAGACGAGGAAGGCACTCGGGTATACGTACTTACACAGCTACAGTTTAAGGATCATAAATATTAAACGACTTAGAAAGGAAACTAAGACAAACTGCAGTGTAACTCCTTTTGCACGGAGATGACTAACGATCGCCGACAACATTTTTCCTTCGTATTTGTTTCTCATTCGCTTCTTTGCGCACCGGCAATATAATTATATTTATTAGTCCGGCAACACGCCAGGAATCCTGGTGCTTACTATCTTTCAATTATCTCTGCTTCGCGTATTTTTTTATCATTTGCCCAGCAACCTCGCGCAAAAAAACTTTTACAGATCCTCTTTTCGATATTTCGCCCACATTGCGAGTCTTCCGCGCAAGGCTGCACGAAGCGAACGTTCCTCGCTTCAGCGTTGCTCTATTAATTGCGGCTGCTCGTTTAATCGGACGGAATCTCTATTGAAGTAATATTTTACGAAATATTATTTAAATCTAAACCTAGTTTCGGAAATGTTGGATCTTAGAAATTAAATTAGTTTTCGCCAAATAAGGTTTGGCAGAGACAATGTTTCCCTTTTTCACAAAGGACATCCCTAAAGTTCTACTATTTCTATACTTTCTCATTTACCTTGCTCTGTTATCTAGCGTTACGCTTTTATCTATCTGTCGTATCTTGCTACTTGTGTATCTTAAGAGAAATTCTTATATTTGAATGTACATTATTTTATCTTTGATTACGAATCTATGTATGTGAAAAAATAAATAGTAACCTTATTAAGCAATAGAGTATGAAGATAGTAAATAGAAAATTTTGTGCAATTTCAATTTGCTTCGTTATTCGTTGTTCCTTCTTCCTTCTTCTTTGCTTCGCTGGTCCATTCGTCTTCTGGTTTCGTTTCTAATGGAAGTTTCCATGGCGGATTCGAAGTATTCGATCTACTCGGCTACTTCTCGGATACTGGATTGCCACTCCGAGATCCCCTGACTACGCGAAATGAAGCTCTCGCATCCTCCGGCACGATCATCCGTAGCCATAAAGTCGTTGCAACAAAACGAACGAAACGTCATCGTGAAGACAAGGTCGTTCTTCCCCTCCGTTTCCTTCGAACTCGATCATCTGTGGCACTCACTTTCACCGCGCTAGATTCCTTAGGCAGAAAAATTTCTCATGTAGTTTTTTATCTTAAGCATCGTTTAAAACCGTTCGAACTACTAATTACAAAATTATTGGTGCGTAAAGAATTGATGGAATAAAAATGCTTTCGACTCTTTCACGTTATATGCAAAAAGGCTTGTACAAAAATGCTAAAATACCTCGTACAATTCGTTGACTGGAGAACTCGCGTATTAAAAGCTTTTTTTTTAATATCTCGAGATTTAGAAAGATAATTTATGCAGTTCTAATTAATCGCGTAATTATTCGAGCGTGTGGATATAATTAATTCGAATGTAAGTCGCATAATCACCTGTTAATCCAGAGATAAATTTTGATGTTTACAGGAACAAGAGCATCTGAAGCCGCAGATCGTTCACGCGCTTTCCAATGCGGAGCTCTACTGCCTCGCGCTGGCCAACATATACTCGGATCCTAATTATCACAACCAGAATCACTACGGGATCCTGCAAGCCCTGGCCAGGAAAGGCGTCTACGTCACGGAGCAGAACAATACTCAGCTCACCGAAACGATCCTCATTCAAAATTCACCACTCAAGATGGTAAGCTTACTAGTAACATGCACGCACAGTCGGTGTCTCCTCTTCTTCGTTCGAGCAGTTTTGAATATCGAGATACGGCAACCTGAAATTGTTCGAAGGGTATTAGTGTAATTGGTATTCACATCGCGATATCTACAGATACCATTTGATTGTGTAGAAGCTACACAAATCCATCCTATTGCATGAAAATCTCATTACGACAAATTGCACGAAATTACTTTAATCAGCGCTCGCATAATGTCTCTATCTCGTTACAGTCCGCGCATATGGCTGTGATAGAAGGCCTGATGGTCTTGTACGCGAAAGAGGTGGTGACGGGGGACCGGGTGGTCTCGGCGATACGACGGTTTGACCTCCAGGCTGGCGTGGACATGCCGTCGGATCACGAGAAGGGTCTTCTGCTCTGGATCAATCACGCGTCGCACGCCCTGATCGCCAAGATTCAGAGCGAGGAGGGTGGCGGCGACAAGACGCGGCTGCCCGAGCTACCCGCCGCCAAGGACTTTCAGTCTCTGTGCGACGGTGTCGGCTTGGCGGCCGTTGTCGCCTTCTACTGTCCCGGCGAGCTCAATTGGATGGAGATCAGGGTGTCGAAGAGACCCTCGGTAGCGGACGCGCTGCACAATCTCTCCCTGGTGCACGCGTTCTGCGTCAAATGCCTACCCTACTCCATTTTCCACATGCAGCCCGAGGACGTCACGTACATGAGAGGGTGCGTTAGTTAATTAAACTCGGATATGGCAAATATTTTACAAATTTTCTACTACATCGCGCTATTTTTAAGTGATATAGTTATCAGCTATCCTATTCCCTTTTAACTAAATCCTTGTCGTCATTTTTAGATCGATGAAGCAGAACCTGGTGGTTTTTCTGGCTGACATGTACAACGTCTTGGAGATTCATCCGGCGAAATGCGTGCGCTATCCTGGTGAGGAGCGGGCGATGCAATACCTAGATGGTGCGTACATGTTTTCTGGCTTGGAATGAGACTGTCTATTAGAAGCAAATCTGCGCGACAATATGCGACACTCGCGTTATACTTCGACGGAGCGAAAGGGAACGAGAGGGTGGAAGAGAAAGAGAGAGGAATCGTGAAAATTGGTGGTGGATAAATGTGATTGGTGGAGGCTGCTGTACACTGGACTTTTATATACCCGTTCTATTATTTATTTTATTACTTTCCTCCATGAAATTCCACTACTGTTGCAGGCAACGTACGCACATCGAGCGTCGCGTGTGATTTTATTCTAGATTGTCAAGTCAGTTGAATGAATTCAATATATTCGCGAAATAATTCAAATAAATAAATCACCGATACTACGAGGAATGTTGCCTGCAACTGCAATGGTATCACGCTTTTTATCAGTGTCAATACACATACTCGATATCCCAGCCTCTTGATCCGGACTCTCCCCCGAGAGCAGCGACTAATTGATATTAATTTCCAATTTCGATGCCAATTGGCCTATTTTGCGAATGCGAACAACAATGAGGTCGCCGCTGCAACGGGCAAAGAGATGCGATATACGCCAACGACTACGAACTTACTACCTCCACACGCAGCACTTAATCTACAACTGTAATATTTCCATATATTTCTATGGCGTAACCTCTTCTTGACGCTTGATACGACAACGCTATCCTCGCCTTCTTCTTTCGTCAACTTCCGGTTGTCCATGAACCACATGATACGGCGCGGCGACGGGTGCAGCCTGCCCGCGCAATAGTCATGGCGTAGCTCATAAGAGAAGCCTGCCACAGTCTATAGCTCCGATACCTGATCTGAGAAGCAACCTCTCCATATCCGCGCCAGGTTTCACAGGTATCCACACGTTACCACACAAAGAATCAATCTCATGTCTACTAGGTGGTCGTCTATCTTAGCGAGTCGCGTTTCCGTCAACTGACTGCCGTTTTTTTAGAGTGTCTCGAAGGGATCAGCGACTTCACGGTCGCCTTATCGCGTTATCATTCATATATGTAGGTGTGTCACCCACCTGAGCGCGACGCACACTTATCCGGTTATAGACAGTGTGTATAACAAAATGTAACATCTTTTGACTACAATTATTGCTAACATCAAGCTTAATTAAGATCTGTCGTTCTGTCAAATTCTACACTGAAAAAAATTTCTGGTTGAATATGGACGAATCAGATAATTCCTTTAGGATTTACCAGAATTCCTTTAGGATTTACCAGAATTCCTGTAATCCTACAGAAATTCTGGTAAATCCTAAAGGAATTATCTGATTCGTCCATATTCAACCAGAAATTTTTTTCAGTGTACAATTTAACAGTAGTATTTAGCTTTCATCAATCTTTTAGTATAACCAACGCCATCTCATCATCACATGGATATAAAAGTGTGCATACAATACAAATTTTTACTTTTTCTATCGCTTTGGAAAAATTGTATCTCATTATTGAAAGATTAAGCCATGCCGCTGAAATTCCAATGCGAAATTCTTTTGGGAAAAAGAGCAAGACAATGCGTTCTACCGATAATTCTTATATGCGTTTAATTGAAATCTAAAAGGAAAAAAAGAACACGTGATCCCGTTGGACTAATCTCTTAGCGAAGTTCATGAATTGTGAGGCGCACTGCTTGTTACTGATCACGTATATTGTTTGCCTTTCATCCGCTCACTATCGTGAGAGCCTAGAACGATATATATATTTATATATATTTATATATATCGTTCTAGGAGGAATTTATACATGTGTAAATTCCTCCGACCTGCATGTGAATAGCATACTTTTGCAACACCATCATTGGCTGCCTACCGCTTGCATTGGATCATTGGCTTCACCACCTTTCGTTTGCATGAGATTTTGAGTCGTGTGCGCTGCTGCCCAGTCACTGTCAACGAGAGAGATGAGAACTTCGTCGTCATTCATTAAGGTCCACTCCATGTTTAGTTAGTACGATTACGTTGCGACGTATTGTTTATGGTGCCATTTGGTTTATCATGTACCGAGCTGTATGTTTGTTTTACGTTATGTTCATTTTCAGATTTGTCTGACACTCTGCGACAAAGACTAGAGATTAGAGCTTGTAGACTCGATATTTATCTCCGTATGGTTATTTCCTCTCAAAGTGTATAACACAGGCTTTTCCGTTTTTAACATTCTGATCCTTGGAATTTGTACAAGTTGAAATTCCCATGCCGCTATCGCGCGTCCCATCGACTTCCGTCGCTGCGTTCTCACATTGAGCACGTTTTGCTGGCAATATATAAATAAACTCGCTCATGGGAATTTCACATTGTGCCCTTAAATAATCTGTTGCGTAAGCTTTATTTTTAATGTAACGTAACGTGTAAATTTATTATCTGTTGAGCATCTTCCTTCTTGAATATATTATAGTTTGAGTGATGAACGAGTCTTCTCATCTAATTAAATAAAAATGTAAACAGACGATCGATTCATCGTTAAATTATCTTTCCAGTTACGAAGTCGACGTCAGGCAGCACTGTGAAGAAATCGCAATCGTTGCAACAAACTGCCGAGAGTCACCAGTACGATGACAGGTGCGTCACTTCAGGTTCCAAGTATACTCTGAGGGAAAGTGTACGCTCGAAAACCGATAGAACTTGCCAATATAGTTGGCACTTGTAAAACTAAATTTATTGCGTACGTAATTACTAAAGGTCAAGCTTTGAATTTTCCTTACAGGCGCGCGGGTAGCGAGGACAGTTTCGTAGTGCATCGTGGCAAAGGTATTCCCACGCTGAGCTCCGTAGCCGACGAGAAGTCTGCCAGAACTGAAGCCGCTGGTCGGCCGAGCAACTGGGAGGACCAACGGCGGAGCTCGTACGCCGGGCGTCGGTCCAGACGGAACAGCATCACGGACGATTCTCAGTTAACCATCGAGAACTTTGGCGGGTCTCAGGTACGTGTTTGCGCAAGAGCGACGTGTCACTTCACTCGTCGTCGCGCGCGACGAGGGTAGCTTGGTGCAGAAGAGGAGATTGTCTCGAGCGGACAAGCGGTATGATCGAGTGATTTCTTTTATCCAGGATAATTTACACAATTTTGGTAGAAATCCGGACAAAGAGCTAGGCGCGCACACCGGCAAGCGCACCACTGCCGAGCCGACGTTGCCCGCGCGATCCAGCGTCCAGGATGTGTACGGTAGCGGCGTGCAGCACATAATCGCGGACAATGGTTACAGCGGCGGCGAGGAGCCGACGAGGCTGCGGCGACAGGCGTCTAACAGCAGCCTGGATAACGTCGCTCTCCGGCAAATTTTACATTCCAGCGCAGAGAACGACAACTGTGCGGACAGCGGCGGTGGCGGTGGCGTCGGTGGTGGCGGCGGCGATGGCCTCACGAAGTTCGCCAGTTTCGCGAATCTGAGCAGGCAGAGCTCGGAAAAGGGGATCAATTTCACGTATACGGAACAGGATGACGCTAAGTCGGGCAGGAAACACGGTCAGAGTAATGGCAACGGGAACAGCGAGAAGAAAACGACATTTGCCACTCTGCCAAACACAACCACGTGGCAACAGCAGAGCAACCAGCAGTCGCAACAGATGGAGCAACATTCTATCGGTAAGCTTAAGAATACAATTTACTTGGCAAATAAAACTCATTTCGGGCAATGAGTTACAAAAGATCTTAGTGACAACGCACAGTTATTCATATCATTGGTAAAGTCGAATTTGCGGCGTCCAAGAATGAATTATTTTACTTTATTCCATTTTGAGTTGTTGAAAATATTCTGTGACGTTAGATGAGAACGGCGGTAATACCATAATGGCCTCGCAGTTGAATAATATACGACTGAAGCTCGAAGAGAAGCGACGGCACATAGAGAACGAGAAGCGAAAGATGGAAGTTGTTATGTCGAAGCAACGGCAGAAAGTCGGAAAGGCTGCCTTTCTGCAAGCGGTCACGAAGGTAAAAACACCTGGGATTACTCCAAACGTAATTTAGAAAGACTGCATAATACACATTGAACACTGGTACATCATTGTCATCGTCAGTTCTGCGTATCAGTTCTACATGTACGTCATTGTTATAGTCGGAATTACCGGTGATTTGCGTTCCTTTGATAAAAGAAAAAGATACAGAGTGATACGGGTGATGTAGTTCGGTGCGAATTATAGGGAAGGTTTTATCGAGACACAACATTAAGGTCTGCCATGCTGTGTGACAGCCACTTTTCGAATCTAGGCACGGGTGTTTAGTATAGAGCAAATAGTACAAAGACCGTCTCAAAAAGTACAAAGTTTCTTTTTCTCCCGCCTTCCACTTATGTTTTTCATGTCATATTTCTGATTGTGATTACCCGCGATTGTTTGATATTGCTTGTACATATGAGTATCGGTTGAATTTGTTGCATTATTCGTAAAGTACGTGGATGTAAAATATATATATATGATTGTTCAATTTCAGGCGACAATCGAATTTTGTTTGTGACTCATCTTTTTATTTTGTATCTAGGTATATTTGTGTAGATCGTCGTTTTCGACCGCTTTGGTTGTACATAGTAGGACCTTACCACCCCCTTGTTTTGCGCCTTAAATAATCTCGGTTGCCATGTTATTTTAACACAATTCTCTTTCTGACATTTCAGCTGTACTTGATGGTAAGCGCATGCTGACGCACTAAATTTTTGCATTATAACAAGATTGAACATTTCTATTTTAAATCACGTTTCCGTTTAAGCGGGAATTGCCACTTTGTCAAATGCCATCTTTATTTAGCACATGTTATTTTTTAATTGAAAACAATATCAATATCTTGGAACTCGAGCAATTGATATCACTTTATAATTTCAGTTATTTCAGTTGTGTGCATGTGGATAAATTCTTCTTTCTTTAATATCGCATAGTTAAATCGGGACGTTTCTATGAGAGCTTATCTTTTATTTCTCATCTAATGTTTCACTTTAGTTCGTTTTAGTTCCAAAGTATTGATAGAGTTGCGAATGCATTGAGTTCTAAACAGTTTGAGGAAGGTAGATAGATTCATCTTGTTCGAAGCACTGCATGCCGTTTTACGAACATGTCTCCGTCGAAAGAGAGTAGTGAGTTTATACGTATGTAAATATAGAAGAAAGTTTCGAACATTTGAAGCGTAAAAGAACTAGTCAAAGTGCTAATAGCGTGTAATTATCGTGTCACAATCCTTTTACATCATCAACGCTACAGTAAATATGTTATATATGTATATACTATTATCTAGAGAAGAGAGATATATATATTTAATTTTAATTATGCATATTCACGCGGGCACAATAAAATTTTTTTCTTTTTCTTTACATTCATAATTCCGTACGTGAATACTGCGTGCTCGTAGTTGAAGCCAGTTGTTGTTCAATTAAGTATGATTTGCGAGCCACTCTGGATGGGCTTTGGCACTTAACGCGCTTGAGTGTAACGTGACCTTTGGCCGCGGGCAGACACTCGGCACCGTGTGGTGTGTTGGTGGTGATTTGGTGGCGGACTCTGAGTACTTAACAAGGCACGCTGGTTGGGCTGGTTGCAGGGTAAGGTTAAATCTCCTTCTTCGTCAACGTCCGGGGGGGACAGTCCGGCCGAGACAGTCGGTCCCCCCACCCCTGTGACCTCCGGGTCTTCCGGGGCGACCCCGACGAGCGTTTCCGAGACGTCCTCTGTACCCCAACAACCCCTTCAAGAAAAACCACAGAGACCCTTCTCGCTCAAGGTACGATATCATCAGCAAGTGTTTCACGTAGGCGAGATACCCCCGTGATACAACTTATCTTTAATATTTCCTAGAAGATTATTCATACTATGCGCTTATATGTGAATGGCTTTCGAACACCGGATACCCGTTCTGTTTTTTTTTTCTTTCGTCCCTGCTGTGCGGATGTAACGACCTAGCGGCGGGGCACAGTGAGAAAACGTTCAGCTTCCCTCTCGATGTTTAGCGAAATACGAAGCAAGCGTGACGATGCTGCGAGATGTACAGCCGCTTGTCCTCCCTTTTAGTAGAAGTTACTTTACTTACTTCGACAACGGATCGTTATCTTGCTTCTTGACGCTTCTTTCACGTTGTAGACGAAAACGAAACCTTGCCTCGGCAGATGTATTTTATAACGACGTTGCGGACCCACTTGAGCGTTCGTTAATACAGTGCTCCTGGCACGCATGCAATACTAAACACTTCCTGGAAAATAACAACGCTGTATTTATTTGCATATCTGTGTCGGGTGACGGTTACTAAGATATTGATTCGACATTTAATACAACTTCTCTTCTCCACTAACTCGAAGAAATTTTACGCTCTTTACATGTAAATGCGTCTCTCTGACATCTAATTAAGCTGTATTACGAAAATTTAATTTAAGTTCCCGCTTCCAGTTACGGCTGTTGCGCCGAGTTGTTTAAATTCGACACCTATAATTAGCGTGCACCGCGAATTAATGCGCCGGGGAACTTGGAGAAATTCGAGGAGCCTTGATATAATTCATAGTTACATAAGATATTGATCAAACAGACGGATAAATGTTGCATGTATAGAGGCAGTGTCACCAAGTTTCCGGACCATAGCTGGATCGAGAATCTGTCTGTGGAGAGCGTCAATTATTACGAGCGTAATAATTAACAAATTAAATCTACCATCATGTTTTATCCGTGCTTACTTCGGGTAAATATTCGTACGGCGTCGTAAATAACGCGACATCTTACATCGCGTGCAAACGCAAGTGCAGACCCCAGTGATACACACAGGTTCATAGATTTGTACGTCGTCCGTTTTACTTAGTTAAAAATTTCGTAGCTTATTTCTTTCGTCTCGGCAAAATGTACCGTGTATGACATAATAAGTGTACACGCACACTTAATCTTTACAAAAGAATCCGAGACTCGTCATAATTGTTTTATAATGAATGTGATTATTAAGTTCCATACATTTGAAAACAAAACGCTAAACAGAATCGAGTTTTTTTCCTATACTGCCAGTATCACACACAAGTACGCATTCGTAGCACCATCGCAATATCCCTCTGAGACATTCTCCATTTGTCTGACAACGAATATAGGAAATAAGCGAAGATGTGCGGGACGTCGAGCACAAGTGGTTGGAGCACGACGGCAATGCGCCATTCATCGAGACCAGGCGCACTCCGGACATCGAGAATATGGATCCCGAGCAGTATCGTCAATCCATATCGCAGTTAGTACTCGCGCCTGTAAAATTTACAATCGGAATTGCGAAGAGTATCATGACGCGGAATGTCTGTTATAGAATGAACAGCAGCCTGAGCGAGATCCAAGCGGACATACAGCGCCTGGCGAACCAGCAGAATCAGATTCAGCAGCAGCACCTGATGTCGCAGCACCAGAAACAGATGCAGCAACAGCTTCAGCAGCTGCAGAGCCTCAGTCACCAGCACATGCAAGTGCGTATGCCGGGGGTACATCCCGCGTCGCGTCATACCGTCAGCCGTTTCTCTCTCAAACGTTCTCTCCTCTCAACGTTTTCTTTTCTCAAACGTTTACCTTGCAGAGTTACGGGATGCCGCCGATGAATCCGTTAGCGCCCAGACTGCAAGATACGCAACAGTCGCAGTTCTACTTGCACGATCAGCCGCAAGTGCAAAGGAGAATGTGGGGCCAGCCGGCGCCCGCTCAAAGTCTGGCCAATGAAATGGCCGCGGTGGGCTACCAGCAGTCTATGGAATCGCGATTTAGTCCTCAGCCTGCCGGTACCTATTAAATTACTGTAGAATACAAAATAAATAAGAATCGGTAACTTCTAAGTAAACCGCTGGAAATTCATTATTAATGAAAAGAAACTTGCGCAATAATATATTTTATAGCTATTATATACGCACGATATTGAAACTTTTTTGGAAGCTGCACAAATCTTAAAGAATTTTTTTTACCGATTATTCATGGAAAACTCGCTTGTAGAATCTGCTTTTACAAGTAGATTATTTCCGTCTTTTCTCAGCTTATCAGCAGGATATGCGCATGTACGCGGATCCCACGAGGACTTGGGCACCGCACCCGACGCAAAAGGGATTCGTTTTGCACGACACTCAGGAACCAAGGTACCTCAACGGGGATCATAGTCTGTGTAATAATCAAATGAGCCACCCCGGTCCGACCAGCGTCTTTCCAACGTCTTCGTCGCTTTTCAACCAAACACAAGCCACGTCTGCTAGTCCACAACACCGTAACACCGTAAGTATTTCCGTAAGATTTATATCTTCGCGTCCACTTTTCTCGCGCTCCTTTTATGCACTTAATTAATGAAACAGACGAAAATCGCCGAGGACATTTATACCACGGCGTCGTCTTATCACATTCTCTCGCAGCAATTCTATTTATATTTACACCAATTAGCTCTTCTGCATACAATGCATGCACGCACGTGACTGCATCAACTTATTACGAAAGGCAGAAAGACGGGCGAGACTGAATGCTGCACCCACAGCAGCGATTATGTAGTGTGAGTGAGAAAAAGTTATAGCTAAACGTTCGCGATGCGTGCGCCGATCATCAGCTCGATTTGGTCACCTCAACACGAAGGATCGGCCCCGAGCGCGTACGTATGTGCATGGGAACCAGTTGGTGATGTAATGCACGCTTATAGACGCTTGTTCTTGACACCCAACATGGCAGACGCTACCCACACTGGGCAGTCTTAGCGCCTAGACGATCGCGTCCGGCTCGGATTTACACCTCTAGTCTCCTCCAAGTGATTTGTAAATTTGAATAATATGTATTTCCTCGACTCGGCCGTCGCAGCCTCGCGCGATTACTTCACTAAGGTTTGCCTCGGCTGTTCTACTCTACTTTTATGCGTTCACGTATCTCGCTTTTGACAGATACGCGGAAGCGAACGATCATTACACACAAAATAACAGTGCCGTGACAGTGTTTCGTAAATATTATTTCAGATCCGTGTTTCAAGTACGAAGTAGTCGTTACAAGACTCACGTATTTACGTTGTACACTGTGTTTTTCTAGATATAATTATTTTGTCTTGTCCTTTCCAAAACCGTAAAAATTGTGCGCGAGAAGATATTAAGTTATTAAATTAATAAAACACGTCTTTACGTCGTTGTCTTATGTGAATATATTTTGTTGTCGCAGGTTCATCGAATAAGTCAGTTAATGAGCGAGAGCCCCGAACCTAAGAGATCAATTGTACATCACATCCCGATCTCGTGCGAGAGCCCGACGGAGAAGAGGCAAGTTACAGCTTTGCACACTCCGGTACCAGCTCCGCCAGCCGATGACATGAAGCCCCAAAATATATCTTTTATCGGTAATTGAGCTTTGTTTTACAACTTTTTTAAATTGTTATACCGAAAACCTCTTTTCTTAAGCCACTTCTTTTTATCTCGAAGGCAACGACGATGACCTCGCGCAAGGTATTCGCGGCTTGAACATCACGTCGGGTAGTCGTACGTACAGAATACCATCGCCAACTAGACCCACGATATCGCAGAACTCCTTCCAACCTCACCCTCACCCGTCGCTGAGAGAGACAGTTTCGTCGCGTTCTGCCACTCCGGATATCACGCCTCTGGATCCCACGGACGCGAACGAGAAAGGATTCTACATCTCTTTCGACAATGACGCTCCTAAGAAACCGAAACCGACTCTCAGAGTGAAGAGAACGTCTCCGAAAAAGGTGAGCGCGTTTTTCCGTTATATTTTCGTGTTCTTGATTCTGCTCTTACTTTATTTAATTACTTTTCTTTCTTGTGCACCACTTTATCTCTTTTCTTTTATACTCGTTTGAATTGAATTTTGTAATATGTAAAACGTTTCTTTAAAAGAAAACAATTGATTATTTCTTTAGGAACGAAGCAGCATATCGTCCTACATCGAGCACGAGGACTTTACGGTGCGTCCGGAATCGCCTCCTACTAGCGCGGTAGAAAGGCAGAAACAAATGGAAGCTCAGCGAGAGTTAGAGCGAGAGAGATTGCGACAAGCCGACGAGAGGGAACAGCAGAGGCAAGAAATGAGGGATAGGGAGCTCAAACGGGAAATGGAGAGGGAACGACAGAGGGAGAAACAACAGCAAGGCAACAGTCCAGAAGCCGCCTGTTCACACGCTTCCGGAGTCGGTCTGGTGATTGGAAACCAACTCACGAATCCCGATCCGGTATATTAATATATTGACTACTCGAACAGACATAAATTCTACAATTATCCTTTGTTTCTAGTCTTGCTTATAAAAACCTTAATGTACAAGATGTTCAAATCGTATTACTTCACAGAATTCTATGGACGAAATGGAGAAGAAGAAGGAGAGGATAATGCTAATGTCGCTGCAAAGAAGGCAGAGGCAGGAGGAAATGAAGGAGAGAAAGGAAGTCGAGACCCAAGCGCGCAGGGAACAGGAGAAAATGAAGGTGGAGGAAAGAGCTCGCAAGAAAGAGGAGGAACGACAACGGCGAGCCGCTATCTTGGAGCACCATAAGGTGAAGAAAGCGATAGAGGAAGCAGAGAGAGAAGTGAGTGATATTTCTAACGACATTATCAAATGGCTGGAGATAAGTTGATAACATAAATGTCTTCGTCTTTAGGGTAAGGTAATTGATAAGGAGCTTCTGAATGCAATAAACCCAGCAAAATTACGTAACAAGACTGCAACCGCTCGACCGCGGCCCAAAACGATTCACGGAGACGCCGGCGCGGTATTGGATTCCGGGGCTCTTACACCTAGTCGCGGGAAGAAGGGTTCTTCTTCCAACTTAAGCACAGGTGAGATTTCCCTCAAGTTGTACTTGCAGAAAATGAGTAATCTGTCGCAACGATCGATGCTTCTTGGGGATTAAATCTATTGGTAGAAATTAAAGAAAATGAGATTTGATGTATTGATAAACTTTGAGAGAAGAAAAAAAGGAGATAAAGATAAGAGTTAAAATAGGAGATAAAAATGTATATAAAACGCATTCTTCGACAAAACAGAGAGATGAACGCACATATCTTTGAATCAATCGCCAAGAAGATGGATCTTTTTACACGTTGTTGTGTCGCAAGTGCATTTCCCCGTTATAATACTCTAATAGCAACAGTCTCCTCGATGTTGTAATTTGCATATTTTCGTAATTTGCATTTATACATTGCATGGCGAAGATTTCTACGATCAGAGCCGTTTTTCTCTTCCGTAATCTTAGCGATGTCACTCTTGCTGTATTATTAATTGTTCTTTTTTTCCGTTATAATTGGTTTCTTCTTTTATGAATTTCTACCCCGACCACATGCTCACGAGCTCCAGATTTTCTCGTCTATGCTAGTTTATCGCCGTGCCGTAACGGCTACCGTAGAACGCTCGACGAGCCCCGCTAATCGAGCCCGCAATCGCGACATCGACGCCAAACTAGAATAGTACAGAAAATACCGAGCCGATTGTTTTGCACTAACACACTTACTGTAGCGTCGCTGACCTCTCCGACGATGAGGCGAGACTACTACCGAGGCTCGCAGGATAGTCTCACTGCTGCCCACCTCGATGACCGACGTTCTTCCGGCTCTCTTTATCGGGGCGGCAGTCTCAGGGGTATGCACCACACACACTCTCTCACCGCGCTCATACAGTACACATCTGCAAGTTTGTTCTCTTTTTAAAAACTCAATACCGAAATATATCTTGTCGCGCGATAAGTTAGCGGTCTAATAAATTGTACGCAGCAAAAGAAACCGATACAATACTTTGAATCAATTTAAAATTGAAACAAGACATTGCAGTAAGTATTGTTATATATCAAGAAAATTGAGAAACGCTAATTCGAATTTAATTCGATGGAAATAGTATTCAATTCTCTAAAGACAAGAATCGTCTCTGCGGAACGGAAGTTAATCTTAAGCAAATGTATTGCCGATAAAATGTAATTCGCAATGTTTTTTCACAAACGACACGTTTATTTTACTGCACTTTCTCCCGTTATTTTTTTTCCAATCTGGCATGCTGTGTACCTTGTTTTTTGGTATCTGTAATTTTATGTATAATGCATAGCGGCTGAGAATCACTTGATATATCTATATATATATTTATAAGTAGCGTAATACCTGCAGAATTATAACCGATTGTAATAGAGATCCCGGTTTTTTTTTTTTAGTATCTTCCGTAGATTCGCCCGACGACGGTAGAGGTTCCTCGCCTTGCCGCAGCGTGAATCAACTCGGCCGACGCGGCTCCTACAAGACCTCCAGAGGTGGGTTCGATGTTGCTTACAGTTTACCGCGGGAATGCCGCAGGCTCTGTACGATTGTTCGTTTCTTAAACGTTTGGCTTGACGAAAGTAGACTCATTGCAGGATGTATCACACACTGGTATGGGCAGCTATCTATCAGAAACTTACGCGATAAATGTTTGAACATTTGATTAAGCCTTTGATTATCCCCTACGAGCGACTGAGCAAGGTCACGACACTTTGCGGGTATGATTGTTCCCCGTTTCTTTTTTTCAAATTTTTTTTCGTTTGATTTTTGTCTTTGATTTCTAGTAGCGCCTTGTAGTGGACATCTTTCAGTTGGAACGCAACGTTGTTCTGCACCAGAAACTGCACCGGCCACTTCAGTTCGATGTACCCCCCTCTGGATATGGCTCGTAGTTTTAATCCTCCCCCCCCCCTTTTTAAATCCTCCCTGCCCGCGCCAGGCTCGTTCCCTCCCGTGAGATGTGCACGATTGAGACATCTCTCCCGCAACTTACTTAATCTCTTTCATAGTACATGGCGTTTTGAGTGTAACAAGGCAAACGTTGCGTTATTGCAGATGTGCAGGAGTCTCAGCAACAAGTTAGAGGCAGGCCTAAATACCAGACTTACCAAAACTTTAAGGGGAGAAAGTCTAATTCCCTGATGAATTTGTGCGGTAAGAAGCACCACAGTGACTTGGAAATACGCTCTCCCTTCTATATCGTGCAACAGTCTCAATGTCTCCTATGTATATATATTTACAATATATATATATTATCACATTGCCCCCCATTGAGATTTTTGTAGAAAGTAGCACACACATACACGCGCACTCACACGCACCTACATGTACGTAGTGGCATGGCGGCAGGCTGGAGAGCACACAGGTAGCAGTGGTACTTAACGACTCATACATACGCACAACGATCATATGCAGTTTTCTTTTTCTTTTCTTTTTCCCCTTATACGTTTGAGCAAAGTTCCACCGATGCGGCTTGATGACGAAAGGATGGAAGTCTTGGTTCTCTCGTGCTTTGTAAGCGACGCACGATTTACATATGATTTCTTCGCTTCATCGCCGGCTCCGTCGAGGCGGAACTTTGTCCTCTTATTTTCTCAGGACGACTCATTTTTGCTGTTGTTGTCGCTGCTGCTGCTACTGCCGCTGCTACGTAGAGAAGGCTCGGTTGAAGGCTTATTTGGGCTTGTTGTTGTACAGCACTGGGCGTCGGTACAAAGTATATTTTGTCGATCGGTGTCTCTTTCCAGATTTATTCTGTCGGTGGCTGTGGTATCTGTTTATAATAAACCTCCCAACTCCTAGGTACCTAGGTGTCCCGGTTTATCCTATCACCTCGCCTCGGACACCCCGCTCTGTATCCCTGTATCACTGTTCTTATTTCCAGGTATCGTGGCGACGAGGTATAGCAAATTCGTTGCAAACGCGACGCGCGGTCTGCATAATCGAGACTCGCGTGCTCGGTGAATGAACTTGCTATACGTCCTTATTCAATGTCAGTAACACCCGACCGAGCGTTTCGCCGCATAACGCGGAGTTAAATCGTTGGAACTAAGCCTTCGGCGTAAATCGTCGCATTAGCGTTGATCGAGAGAGTCATAGTCTTGATAACTAGTACGCTAGAGAATCATGACGTTAGAATCATTCTAGCGCAGTCGAAAGTTCAAGCTGATAGACACGAGCGCTTAGAGTTTTTTTTATCAGAACCATAGAGTACATTACAAATGTTATAAATATATATATACATTTTTTTCGCATAATGAGACGCAGGTTACCAAGTCGAACTTTCTTAAGGCAAGGAAGGTGTCTCGCACGCCTGATAACAAGTGACTAATACATTCTTGGCGGGGTGGCTAACCATCATTAATAATGAAACTGAAAGATCCCTGTATTCTGATCCGTTATCGCTTGGGTGACAAGGAAAAAGATGTACAGTCGTCGTTATCCTTTAACGAGAACGGTAACGCGCAAACGTTCGCCTCTCCGTTGAGATTCCCATCTTCATACGCGGAGCGTGCGTTTCGCAGGCGCAAGTAGTGATCGAGATGGTATGGTGTGTCGGTATACAGATTCGGACAGCGGCCTGGGCAGATCGACACCTCCGAGACGCGCCGCCAGTCCAGGTATAGGCAGTATGAGGCACCTAACGTCACCCTCGGGTCCGGGCTCGCTACCACCCGCCCTGATGACATCGAAGAAGAGGATCTACGACGACGGCAGCAGCGATATCAGCAGCACGCCCAGCTCATCTTTGATGGACTACAACGGTAAGTAAGATTATCTTCGCGAGGAGATACACTCGACGGTTGCTGTATTTTTAATGCGAGAAGAAGCGAAGAGACTCACCGTTTACGCCTCCGCTGCGACAGGCCCGAGACTGTATAAACTGCCGATAGCCAAGTCGAATCGCAACTTGATGCTGAACGCGGTGGAGTACTGCGTCTTCCCCGGCACGGTCAACCGGGAAGCCAAATCGAGAGTCCTGGAGGAGATCGGCCGGTCCGAGAGCAAACACTTTCTCATCCTGTTTCGGGACGCCGGCTGCCAATTCCGCGCTCTCTATTCGTATTGTCCCGAGAGGGAGGAAGTAGCCAAGCTGTACGGTACTGGGCCCAAACAAGTCATCGATAATATGTTCGACAAGTTTTTTAAGTAAGCGAAATCGATTCTTCAAGTTCGTCGTTTCTTTTCTTCTTTGCCCTAAAACTTGAATCAATTCTGCGTCTCTGTATAAGCCTGTGCGTTACACGTTACTGATCGCCGTCTCTTCTCTCCATCCAGATACAATTCCAGCGGAAAATGCTTTGCGCAAGTTCACACGAAGCATCTGACGGTGACCATAGATGCCTTTTCGATACACAACAGCCTGTGGCAAGGCAAAAAGGTGAACTTACCGAACAAGAAGGACATACCGCTCGTCATATAGTTTTACACAAGTGGTCACACACTTAACATTACGCTACTGTGCCCTCTGTTGTTCATAGTTACTATTTTAATACAGGCCCATATTAAATTAATGCGAATACGTTGCGTTCTTAGTCAATTTTATAAGGACAATTGATCGGTGCTGACCCCGTAAAGAAACGATCGCGCGTCGCTTCCAGAGGGGTGGAAAAGACCGGGCAGGGAGGGGGGGACGTTATCATCAGGGAGAATGTGATTTGTTTTAACTTTTTTTTTGCCTTTATCCGTTTTTCGTTGAGCGTCAGCATCAATCACTGTGTCATAAGAGTACCAGTATATACTTGTAAGAATGGTTTGTCAATACATCCCTAAGATACCACTTTTCTTAATTTTGCGGACTAACTCTCGTCATGTAACCGCCTTGTAATCTTGTAAAACGCTGCGTTGCGACCGCGTGGACGCGCGACTCTCACGGATGTATGCGCGAAAGTTGAGTCTTTCTCCGAAATTTATTTTGCGAGGCGAGGCGCGAAGTAACGAGGGAGGATGGCAACCGTTGCAGCCTGTGTTCTCGCGCGTGCACACGCGCGTGCGTAATTTGCGATTCGCACAGGTCTCAGTTCTTCGCTAGGCTAGGGATTCTAAATTATTCAACGACTATTATCCAGTGGCGTTTGAGACTTTTTAAAAGAGTATATTAGGATATGATAACGCGAAACACTATTATTGTGAGGGATCATTAATTTTTAGATGTGCCTCGTGCACAAATCGCTGACTTTCAACTTCGTTTTTATTTTCTGTATAATAGCATGCAATGCAACCTCGCAAGAGAGATGTCCTCTTTCTTTTTTTTATACCACTCCTTTTTAATCGAGAAGAATGGTTTTTTTATATATATATATTTGTCATATCTTACCGGTTGAGATACGCGAATGCTCTCAACGCGGCTCAATCGGACGGGGTTGAATTAATGATTTCTCATACTGCATACGTTTCTCGCGGCTGTTGACGATTGTAACGCGTAGCGCAAATCTCGCAGTGTCCCCCTCTCGCCCCCCTTTTCTCCGCGAGGGAAGAAATCCTTGCCAATGTGTGGGGTGGCGACGGACGCGAACGACGATTAGCTCATGTTGTAAATAAATCAGTTTGTTGCGTAATTAGTTGAGCCAGGTGTAAGAGACAGCCTTACGATAAATCCGGGCGTATATGAGATACATGCGTTGAGTCCGTTTCTTTTTGCGGCGAATGATGAACGAGCTGCGATAATATGCGTTTCGAGTCTACAGCGTAAAACAAAAAGAAAACGCACGTGCGAGGTATGCGCGTGCAGTTGACGCCGAAGCGGCTGTTTTAACGCCAGCGATGTGTTGTTTCGTTGACGGATGATTAAGGCAATCACGATTGTGTATAGAAAGTGGATAAGTATCGTTGCCTCGCGAACCAAATCGAAGGACCGTCGGGAAGGGAAAACTCGCGGTGCTTTCCTTTCCCTCCCGAACGCGCTTCAATCTTTATTCGTTTTGTAAGAGGAAGGTGGAGGATGGAGCGTCGTCTGAATCGCGAAATTTTATCCGTCGAACCGCGCTTCATCTCGAGCCGAAGCCTCGGTATGTGACTCCGCAAAAGTTCGCACGTTCTCCCGAGCCTTCATGTTACGCCTTCCTCCGAAAGAGAGACCGAAAGAGAGAGGAAAACAGTATGAAGCCTTATGTTATGAACAATGTAATTGGTTTATATAATGTAAGTGCGTAAAGACATTTAACGAATTAACACAGCCTGACTTTTCTTCAACCGTATCTCGCCACCGTACATTACGTTATTCCCCGTAGGATCTGTCGGCAACGCGACGCACATCCCGCCGTCTCTCAGCGAAACCTCAGTCAGTCCGGGCGAACAGAGAACGCGGCGGTCCGCGTGCACGCGGGCGCCGTAGTTTATCGGAGGGACTGTTATAATTTATTGTGCCATAAATTCGACGTTCGCTTTTCGCGTGGGACTGGCATTCGGCTTCCTATCTCGCTGAACGGGCCTTTTTCGGTCGAAAATATGTTTCTTTCATTATAACGTTGTTGTTAGAAGAAGAAGAAGCTAGAGATAGGTAGACTTCAAGTAGACATTTTGTATGACAATATCGGGGGTCTGTCGTTTGTACGATTATTTTCTCCCCGGTCCCGGGCCCCGTCCACGATGACGTGGTCTCGCGGACGCCGCCTCGAGGATCCGTTTCTCCGATTATTTTGTACAATAAGTCTTCGACTCGGCACGGACGGTCGTGCCGAGTACAGGTAGACCCTCCATATTCCGCGACACGACGTAATACAAGCGTACAGGATTATTACACGACACAATTACACAAATACAACGCGACATATCGAAATCCAGTGTTCTCCGGCAGCTGAAACTGCGGAGGAGTAATCTATGTATCTTCAATTCGCGTGGGACGTCGCGGCCAGCTTGGTCTCGCCGTTCGACCACGTGTAACGAGAGGGATTTGTGAGATTAAACTCCGTCGAGATTGTAGTAACAGAGAAAAAGAGAGAGAGAGAGAAAGAAGTTCACTGTTCTATATCCCCGTCTGTTGTAAATTTATCCGAGTGCGATTATGATACAAGAGAGGAAGAGAGCGATAAGGTAGAGAGAATCTTAGACTCAGAAACAGTCCGACCTGACAATATCGAACGTGAGGTACGCGCCATAGGGGAAAAAAAAAAAAGAGAATATGAGATCTTTCGAGGTGGAGTGCAAATTGTGGTAAGTCCATGACGATGGACGATGTTTGAGAAGAGAATGAAGAAAAAGAGAGAAAAAGATATATGATTGCAATTAATATATATATATGTATACATAGTCATTAATCTTAAGAGCCAGCGAGATAATGGCTTGTGGAAATGGGATTGATTACAGAGTTATGACGTTAACAGAGATCTCTCGATATTGGTCGCTTATGCTTGATATTTATATTTTTTGAAGAATAGATATTATTAGTGAGCTGGCGAAAAAAAAGAAGACTTGGACGCGACAATTTTTTGGATGTGGGCAAAACGGAGTGGACCGAGACGGGAAGGAGGAGAGAGACGGGAAAACCGAGGCATACACGTACACACAATTGAATGCTGCGGCACGACGTGAATTTGTACGCCGCAGCTAAATTGCGCTTACTAATAATAAACGATTATTGTTACGTAATAATTATCGATTTTTATTGTCGCAGAAATTTCGACGTCAATGCGAATATCAGTTCTCGAACTTCTATCCGTGTCTCTGTAAATATTATGTTTTTATATACACGTAAAACGAAGAACGTATACCTACCTACTCGACGATATGTATATTTATTCAGTACGTCATGTAAGATTTGGGTCATAATTTACTGTTAGCATCTTCGCAGCGAATGTCATTAATAAAATTTAATAACCCATTTGTAATAGACTTTTATTCTTCCGCGGATGGGTATGCGCGAAGGCGGTCCGCCATCAATCGTACCTCGCTGGGCACATTCTTTGAGAAATCTGGATTTATCTCTTGAGCTTCAATTTTTAATATAAAATATCTTAAAGCGAAGATTCCATTCGTAAATAAGAATAAGATTTTCTTACCTCTCTCTCTTCGAATGCCTAATTCTTCAGAACTCTTCAATTTTTCACGTTCGATAATTTATCCTCTGTTTCGAAGGAAAATTGCATTGTGAAATTTTATAAAGCTGCGTCTAAAGTTTCCTAGAGGACCTTAAGAAGAGCGTTAAAGAGAATAAGTCAAAGCGACACTGCTCCATGCGCTTTTTCTCTTGTTATATTATATATTTTATACACAACAGCGGATTCGTCATTTGTTAATTTTCCTTGTGTATATGTAATATATTACAGTTCAACAAGAGTCGTGTGCGTGTGTTATGTATGAGAGAGAGATTAGATATAAATATTCTTCGAACATTATCTCTCTGTGTGCGTGATCAAAGGACACTTCTTTTTTTTTTACAGGGCACTTGCATGTCTCGCGAAAAATCGTTCGAATACAAAATCTACAATGTACAAAATACATATCGGGCTCCGGTAGAAGTCTAATTATAAAAGTATAAAACATAATCGCGTTATTCTCTATTCGCTAACTCGTCGACGGGACGATCATCGAATTCTCGAGATCGGACCTACGTTAACGATAATAAATAATGGCTTTTAAATACTGATGTACAAATTGTTTGCGGCTTACAGCGTATAATTAAACTATATGGCAGTGGTCTCGCTAATTACGCGTAAAGTGTCACCGTCCGCGCGCATTACGCGTACCTGTGTGCGAAATTGTTCGTGCCACCGTTTGTCCGTCACGGCGAGACCGACGCGTACGCGGTCTCTCCTTTCCTCCCTTCTTTTTTTTTTCTATCTTCATGTTACGACGATTAGCCTAACGAAACGATCTACGGTTTAGCATCTTTTGGCTTTGTTAAGTCTTTTAAAGAACTCGTCGCCTGCGAATATATGGCACGTTAAATCCCGGTGCGATTGTTGAATCCAACGCGGCTCCTCGAGCAATCTTTGGAACTAAAAGCGCTGAACGCCGAGGTAATTATTTTCCCTCTTCATATTTCGCTATCATTGAACCGGGCAGGAGCTCAGGTGGATGTTGTGCAGTTCGGCCATATCCGTCCAGTCTCGCCTTTCCCTTCCTATCATCACATTCCTGATGCACCCGTTGAAGTGGTCCCGCGTTAACAGCGAGCCTTTCTGAGCGGTTGCTGAAAACGACGAGGCGATGTGAGTGAAGCTACTTTCATGTTCTTTCATTTATCATATAGACGTACATACACGTATACACCAATGTGTAATATGATATAATTTGACGCATTACATTCATTTACCTGGTATACCGCCTATATACAACGGGCCGGAGAACATGGAGCTATTGAAAGGATAATTGACGTTTGCGGGCAAGCCGTATTTTTGGTCCAGCTCGTCCACCTTGAGCTCCAGTTCCTCGTCGTTGTACACGGCCTGGATTCTGTGCCATCGATTGTCGCAGATTGCGTACTGGCTAGCGAATCCCTGTTCCACATACAGCGGATTGTTGTCGCCCAAATCGCCCGACATGATCACCTTACCGCTGTGCAGTTCCAGTGACAGAGAAGGCGAGCCACTGGGTGCGGTGATCGACAACAACACGCCGGATACTTCCGACGTTCTGAATTCCAGTTGAAGTTCGAGCAAGCCGTCCACCTTGAAGTTGTTTCCTTAAAGAACATAGAATTGTTATTTCTCAAATATATTTAAAACGTACATAGAACGAGTTTCTTTTTTAATGTTTCTTGATATTAAAATAAGAATGCAATCTTATCGTATATTTGGCATCGTTCATTAAGATGCCACTATAATTTGTAGTAAAAAAATCATATTATTTTAAGTTTTAAATTGAAGAGAATAAAAATAATATTTGAATTTGAGCTGATCTTTTACATTTCTCTTATATTTCGTTAATAGTTTTGCAACTTACGATAAATAGCGTAGGCTTCGCCCTGGAAATACGCTCCGCTTTCGACACTCGGGAAGCACTGACCGACGTTGAAGGCTCTACTGGTAGAACCTACCATGTCGTAGACATTTCCATTGATCTTCAAGCCTCTGATACATCCCTTCAGTGTCTCCAATCTGACGACCACTTGTTCCGGGATGGGCGTTCCGCTTTCCGGGAGACCGCCGATATACATCATGGACGCGAGGCCGATCCTCTTCGGTACTTTGAGGACGCGCGGTGTCTGGGTATCCACTAATAGGATAAGCTTCCTCTCCTCGTGACTGATAACAACGTGATGCCAATTGCCATCATTAAACGGAGTCTTAAATAGTATTTCCTTCTTTTGTTTGCTTTTCACTACCAAAAGAAGCTGTCCGTCCCGGATGAGCACCATCAGATAATGTTTCAATCGAAGACCCTGTAAATGTGCATTTGTAATAACATCGGTTACAATGTTAAAATTGAAAATAATAAATGTTAAATTATCACAACTATATTTATGCCAGAGATTGACATTATAAAAGATTTTTCATAAAAAATCAGCTTTGTTAAATTTAATATATTGAATAAAACAAATTCAAGTCAGATGCAAATCAAATTGTTAAATAGGAAAGTAGTAGTTAAATAAAATAGGATTTTTACCGGAGTGATGAACAGCAGCCCGTTAGGATAGTACGTTCTAAAATCAAATTCTATCACATATTTCTTTTCCCAGAATTTCTTGAAGTTGAGATAGAGCTGCGTATGACTGTGCGGCTTGTCGCCGAATTTCAAAGCGCCCGGTTCCAGCGAGTAGTAAGGCACTTTCTGGCACCCTTCGGGCTGCGTGGACATCCCTCGGGACAGTGACGCCGATGGTGTGTAATTCGGCGTATCTTTCCCCATACTCGGTCCGGGACGACCGATTAGAGCGTGATCGAAATTAACTGCATCGTCGAACCGAAGAGTTCTAAAAAGAGGATAAATTAATCATACCATATAAAGTGTATGTGATAATAACACGTATGTAATAATTTTAATGCGCCAAGATTTCAAAGATCTATGCCTTGTTATCCCTCAAGTAATTACATGCAATATTAGATTTTTGGACGCTCCGACTTACAGATCATTGAAAATCACATCTTTGATAGCACCGTACAGTGGCGTATTAGTTGCGATCATTTTAGTATTATTGATGAGAGCCGGTAGTCCACCAAAGAAAAGTCCCCCGTTTTCGGGAGCTTTGATCGCGATACTACTGCGTAATCTTCCTGATGTTTGATATGCATCGTCGATTCTCAGCTCTAATTCTTTTCGTTTTTTAATGACGGTGACCGAGTGATATCTCCCGTCGTTGAAAGTATTGTTCGATTGGAGAAACAGCTCGCCCTGACCGGCATTTAAGCGCACTTGCACTTGTCCGTTGAGAATGCACACGGAGTAATAGCTGCTTTTCTGAAGCAACAAATTCAACAAATTAATCTCAATCTTTCTGATCGTCGTAATACGCAAATTAAGTTTATTTTCAATAAAACTGTATATGCAAATATACAATATCTTGTTGCGTATTCCATATGTGTTTATGAGTATGTCCTTTTATTACGGATTTACTTAGAGTTGAAATATTTAAGACTATTTTTTAACATTTATAATAAATTACTTTGTGCACTTAGCAACAGTGATTATTTTATAACAAAAGAAATTAAATGACATAAAATTATAACGACAGTCTTACATGCGCTGCTTCCTTCAAATTATCACTCATTCTATCTTCGTAGCCCTCAAACGTGGAAAGAAGGAGCATAGCTGCCTCTTGCATGGTTCTGAAGGAGAAACTTAAAACAGATTGTATTTTTCGCAGAGTAAATGCAGAGTGTTCGAGATATCCATCCCCATAAAATCCGACTATCTTCAATGGCTGTGACAATAAAACAAATTCGTGTTTAATGTTTGATGATATGCAAAATGTTGCAACTACATCTAAAGAAACTCAAATAGAATATTTGAGAGTCAGAAGATAATAACATTTACCTTATTACCGCAACTGGATTCCACCCCGTAATACTGCTCGGCCATTGGGTCGTAACCCTCCTGCACTATTATATTGGCCATACAGCCGAGGAACGACACCTGCGAGGGTAATATCAGTTTCTCGGCGCGAAAGCTCGGTGGCAATCCACCGATGTAATACTTGGCCTGCGACAAATCCGGAATGTCCTCCTTCGTAGGCTGTGGCGTGGGCGCAACGATTCGCTTATCATTGTCGCCGCCGATGCTAAGGCTGCATTTTTCTATATTCTTGCGTACTTGATACTGACGGAATGCGTCCACTTTTGTCCAGTTGCCGGTGTTGTATTTGAAAATCGAGGACATCTCCATACTAATGTTTCCGCCGTAGCCGACGTGAAGAATCACTCTGCCTTCCCGCAGGAAAATCATGATGTGCTGATTCTATTCATAACAAATCATGCAATAAAAATTACATTAGTTTGACAAATATAATTGTATAAATGGAATTATTAGTTAACATACATAATTTCTTTAATAAAGTGTATATGTATAATAACAGATATTTTATGAGAATAAGGATTTCACTTTTAAATTTAATTTAATGACATCTACTATTCATTTATTCTCTTTTGGCAAAGGATATAAAAGATAGTTTCTTAATATTAAAATATGCGTCGAGGAAATTTAAATAAATTCGTACATTATCTTTGTTAATGGCCAGAAATAGCAACGCATTCTCATCGTATGTTCGAAAACTAATTGAGACTCCAAACATATATTTATTGTATGGACCAGACGAGACTCGGTTTCTCACGGCGTAGCCTTCTCCATTGAAGTTGTAAGCTATGTCATCTCTGGCATCTTCCACTCTGTAACATTAATAATATTGTTAGTAAAAGGATAAAGAAGTTTTTGAGTAGTCAATTTGTCGTTTAGAAAATTTAAATTGTGACATAATATAATTTTTAACATTGAGATATACAATTTATACCAAAATACAAATAAGCATGAAAGAATAATTTAATAGCTTTCACAGGAAATTACCCCTCTACGCAAGCTTTGCAAGCCATGTCCGGTGCTGTCGTGATGAAATTCCAGAGGCCGATTTGCCTTCCGTCGAGAATCACTTGATGAATACAACCCGGAAGACCGTTACCAGCGATCAATTCCGTCGGTCGTCTCTGCGACTTAGGAATACCTCCTATCCACACTCGGTCTGTAGGTAGAACGTCGAAACGACCATACTCGGAGTTAGTATTGTTGATGACAGGAAGATACTTTCCGGACGTCGAAAACTGTTTGTGCACGTTCAGCTTGCCTGTGTGTCGTATCCTAAGATCAAGAAATGTCAATTATTTGAAATCAGCTTCTTTCTCTGGTATCCATTAATGATAGCTCTGTGATTTGTTTTTTATATTTCATCAAATTTCAATTTTGTTTATTTGTCTATTAATTAATTCTATTTATACTAATTTGACGTATTGCTATTCACCTCTCAGCCTCAATTCGATACCAAAACTTGTCATTCTGAAGATCGCCGCTTTCGATGATCTCAGGATGCGTTAGTACGCCTGTACCACCACCGACGTTCCACAGGAATCGTATCTTTTTGTCAACTATCTCTAGAGCGACGAAATCATCCTGAAAAAAAGGACGAAACATCAACACTTAAACACCGCACGAGACATTATACAATTATTTATTTTATTTTATTTGCAAAGTTAATTATTCTAATTATTAAATTATTGACCTAGATATATAATATTATCACAGAACGTACATTAACTCCACTAGGCAAGTAAAACAAGGAACCCTCCTTGCGCGCAGTGGGAAGCGCGAATGTTATCACGATCGACGTCGTTGATGAGGATTGCAACGTCGTCGGTCTGTACGAACGGATACATTCCTTACTCTCCACCGATCGCAGAGAAATTCGAATCTGAAATGAAAAAGAATTATAAAAACTTATATTTGCAAAATTATTTATCACAATTTTAATACTTTAATGCTATGTCGGAAATTATCAATCATGACTTAAATATTAAAGATTTTCTTATATTGAGAAATCATGATATCAAATAATGTAAGGACAGTATACGATAGAAACTTTATGATAATTTTTATAGAGATATATGAGAAATTAATTTTTTATTTTAATTTATGAAGATTCGAGCAAATAGAAAAATAATTATTGTTCTTACTCCTTCGGCGGTATTTCTAGCCTCTGCAATTTTGTCTTTCAGATTTTGCAGTTTTGTGGCTAACGTGTCGTTCCATTTGTCGAAAACAGCTTTCCGCTTCATTGCCGCATTCGATAAGCTTATTAACTTCGCATCGGCTTTCTTAATATTACTCAACGCTTCTGATACTAAAATACAAACATTTCTACAATAGTTTATACTTTTGATTACTTTATAATATTTAATTTAACAATTATGTGGCAAGTATACATAGTAATTTTGAAAAGAAATATTACACTTTTCGCTGGCGAGGCCAATCTTCGAATCGCCTTCGTGCTTCAATTCGAGCAGTTTTGGCTTCAGTCTTTCGGCGATGCCTTGTTTGTAATCGTCGATCAATCGTTGCGTGTTTTTTACTGATCCCGCTACTTCGTCGTTGTCCTCCAAGATATCCAATAGATCTTCATGCACTATTAAAAAAAAATCTCATTAATAATAACAATGATAAAATCTCGTTTATTCGATACGTCACATTTTCTTTGAAATTATTAATAATATTGTATGATCTCTGTAACATAGACTTACATTTCTTACTATTACTTTGCAACTCTCGCAGTTTTACATTTATCTCGTTATCCTTTATCCCAGTGTTGTTCAATGTATCTTTCAAAACGAGAACGGCTTGCTTCTGAGCTTCCAATACGGCATTCGCGTTCTTGACTAGTTTACCGTGTTCCTTTGCTGTTTCCCACTGTTTAGATGACTTGGCTAATACTTCCTTAGTATCGTCCAACAGCGATTTTTCTCCCGAAGGAGGATATATCTTGAAAAAGCATCTATATTACATTTACAGTCGACTCTCAAAATTATAAAAAAAAGTTAATTATGTTAATATAAGTAAGAACATAAGATTAGAATAGATTTTTTTATCATCTATACAAAAAATGAAAAAGGGATAATAACTTTTTGACATATCTTCAATTTTTAATAAAGAGAAATATTAAAATGTTAAGGCTCCAAGTCCAAAGAGAATCGTATAATCGTGTTATACCTTCTTATGCACGTCCTCGATGCATTCCTTGGCTGCTAATGCGGTGATTTTTGCCACTTGCAGGCCGTCGACGATATTCTTGTAGGCCTGGCTTGCCTTCAGAGGACTAGCTGCGATATCTCGTGTCTCGGCGAACAAACTATTCCACAAAAATGTTATCACATTATAGAATTGTCGACGATTATATCGCTATCGTTGAGATAACGTCACTCGTTTTGGATTTAATGGGATGTAATTATCGATTGAATTAATTATGCTAATAGGATGCTTACCTGACATACTGATCGACGTAGTTAGACAGATTCTTCGCGTGTTGCACTGCCGGGACCACATACTTCTCGTCGTATTCGTAATTTAGCCGGTACAGGAGTTCCTCCTTCATGCTCAGCTTCTTCGTCCAGTATGTTAATTTATCCCGTGAGTCTGGGAGATCCTGAAAGTCGCATTTAAGAATAAGTTTTTAGAATATTTGTTGCCTTTAATCGCAATGACAAAACACTGATGAATCGGTAAAAAATTCTGAATTATATATTATACGTCTCTTCCTTCTTTATTGATTTCTCTCGTAACTCACTGTTATGAGTTGTTAAAAAAGAATGTAAATAATTCTATTTACTTGAATATTGTTTTCCGCGTCGACAAACAGTCCATGAGCCTCGTCGACGAGTTTCTTCCCCTCGGTAATTGTTTCGTTTGCTTCGTCGTGCAGTGTCCCGATACGGGCGCATTGGTTTTTGGCCTCGGCGAATGTCCCGTTCATATTGTTGTACAAACTATCGTAGTTGAAGAGAGTTTCCATGGTGTTTTCTATAACCGCTCTCATGTCGTCCAACTTTATCTCGTAATCTTTAGCGTCGTCCTGAGCTGCCGCCAAAGGCTCAGTCGCATCGTAAAGAGAGTTTAGCCACGCCACATATTTGGTAACATCGCTAATGAATTCAGAATATATTTTTTATTAATGATGTATTTTTAAAAAGTTAATGTTTTTCTCTTTCTATCTTCTCGTCTCAAATTTATTAAAGTTATTTATTGAATTAAAGCAATACTCACTCAAGGAAGTTTTCCACTTCTGCAGTTCTCTTGCTTATGTCGACGGATTTTAGATAATTCAAAATCATCTTTGCAGTTTTTAAGGCCTTCTTGATTTCTATTTTCCTATTGTCGTTGCTGTATTGATTCAGTTCCGAAATTGTATCTGGAATTTGAGAGAAATGATTACTGTAAACGTATTTATACTCTGCAACGCAATGGTTTTAACAATAAATAAGACACATTTAAATGACAAAATAAAATTGATGTATACCCCCTATGTCTTTTCTTAAATTGTCAAGCGTGATCTTCGCTGTAAAAACATTATTTTTCAAATCGTTGCTCTTGGTCTTCAACGTATCAGCATGTTTTGCATGATTAATGAACTGTAAATTAAAATAAAATATAAAAAGTGTTATAAAGTCCACTAGATAATTTATAATTTGTATTAGATTTTAGAATAAAATTCTATAACTTTTATATTCCGTATTATTTGATACACGTCTGTATGCGTATTTTATTATACGTGTGTATCCGATTCTTCAAATGTATTTCATTCGTACGTCACATAAAATTATAAATTTTATAATTCTATTCCATCCTACATTCTGATGCAAATTATAAAATGAAAGTAAAGAGCTTAAGAGAAATTGTACATAATATTCCTTGAATAACAATTACGCAATTATTTAACAATATTAGAGTGACATACATCTCTTAACATAGCTTCAACTTCTTCCGCCAGTTTCTTGTATTCATGCCACGGCACACTTTTCATTCTTTGCAGCAGTTGAGTTCGAAGTTCCAATTCCTTGAGATATGCAGTCACGTTGGAATCGATATGCGACAGTTCTTCCCACGGGGGTGGAATGTATCCGTCTGCTATGTGGCTCGTTTCCCCGGCCAGTTCCTCGGACAGCATCGCGACAGTATCGAGCAGAATTCCCGTACAATTGTCATCGCAGGCTAAACATTTCACACAATGCAATGTAAACGGTGAAGTTGTGATGGTGTATTGTGATAAGATAGGAAATTCTAATTTTTCAAATCCATTCATCTAAATCTATAGATTATAATATATTATAGTAATTTTAAGACAAGATTATTCGGGTTTTTAATAAACTTACAAGTGCAAACGTCGTTTATGTAAACGTGTCGATACGCCGTGCACTGGGAGCAATCTCTGCCCGTAGAACCGTGCCTGCATTTGCACTGTCCTGTCTCGCCGTCGCAGACGTTGCTCAAACTTCCTGCCAAGTTGCAATTGCACGGAACGCACTTGCCGTCCGGAAGGCCAGGAGAGCCGTAATAGCCGTAGGCGCAACGTTCACATTTTCTACCGACGTAACCTGCGGCAATGCGGAGGTGAATGCACGGGAAAAAGTATTAAGTCCACTTTACAGACAATTTATAATTATTATATTATATTTGCAACACAATTCGGAATGAAATTCTATTTTATGTGTTGCGTATACAAAAAAACATTTAAAAAGTACACACGTAAGTAAAATATATATTAAAGTAGACATTTAAATAGGTACTATATATGTATATAAAATGTTGTATAGCATATAAAATTATAACTAAAATTCTATCGTGGAGTCTGACTCAAATTATAGATTGTGTAAAGTAGACTTAAGGAAGCTGTAAGAAACATAAAATGTTAAGAATACATATAACTTTAAACAAGCTCTTTCACAAATTAACGACAGCATACATTTTTTAAGATCGTTTCACCGGTTAGTTTTGGAAAATATTTTTTTTATACGTGCAGTTTTTCATATTCTTATCTATGCACCTGGCTTGCAGTGACAAATAGGATCGTTGTCCGCATGAATGACGCAGGTACTCGAAAATCTCTTATCGACCTGCGGGCATGGACATGGCTTGCAGCCTCCAATATCCGGGTGACCGTAGAAACTGTCAGCGCAATCGTTGCAATAACCACCGATTGTGTTTTCTCTGCAATTCTGCAACATTAAATTTCAACATCATATTAACAATTATTCAATCCTCGACACCTTGCACACGTCCTACAGCTCCTTATTTACACGAGATTTAATAAAAACCACCCAATCTATTTATTTCTTCTAAATTCTATTTGTAAAACATTAGAATATTCCTCCTCACAAGAAAAGAAATCAATCTATAGAAATTGACCTGTACGAATGGCAAGTGTAGACGATCGAAAAGAAAAAGGATGTAAATTCGTGAACATCATGCAGATTCAAAGGCGCCTTAGTAAGAAATTTATCTTGTTTCAACTCCAGCTCATATCCTTATACACTTGTCTCTCAGCATACTTCCTGTCGCGCTATCATCTCCGCGAATAGTGTACACTCGTAGGGAAATGTTTGAGTAATGCTTACCAAGCAATATCCCGTCTCCCTGTCGCACACCTCGGATCTCCCGTTGCACTGGCAGCGCCTGGCCTGTCCAACAAGATCGATCACGATGGTGGACGTGGCGGTGGTGTTCTTGTACCACCTGTAAAAGCCGATGCTGGGATCCTGGCAAGACGTGCCGTTGTATTCCGACGGGCACTGGCAGATCTCCACTCCAGTCGCCAGCGGTGGCGAGTGCGTAGGTATCAGGACGGCGGCGTCGAGAGAAGCTTCCAGCAGTCTGAACACAGACACGCAGATTAATAAAACGCCATTGGAAATGTGTCTTTTCTTAAAAATCGTAATACAATTAACGGATAAAATAATTCTGTTTCTACACTTGTTCGTTGAAAGCCAAGGATGGCAGAAACGTTGAAAGATGAATTGATAACAAATTCATTTTACTGTTTATATGATGCATCGCTTTACGCACGTGGTTCTCGTGAATTCGGCGCTGTCGGAGGCTTTCACGAGGATGTACTGCAGATTTTGTAACGCAACCATCAGGACCTCCCTGGAGACTTTGTAGTCCGGTCTGTTTTGTAATTGCCACAGTGACTCATGGAATCTAAGATAATAAATACATGTTAGTCGTACAGCGTAAGGACCGACTGTGCATTCTCAATAAAGCTTTACCAAAAATTCCAATGATAAGATCCAACTAAATAAATAATTTATTAAATTCTAACGCAATGAATTATACGTTAAAGTGTCTAATTCATATTCAATTTGCACAGAATCACGTAATCTTTTTCTTCTTTTCAATTAACTGCGGATACCTGACTTCGTAACGATTATCGCTCACTGGTAGATGCAGATAATACTCCAAGACAATCTTATTGTTGCCCTGCAACTGCACCACGGGATATCGAAGATTCGATCTTAGTGGTATCCCACCTTCCGTCGAGGTTTTAAAGCGCAGGAATCCTCCGTAAGAGACGACCTTAAAGGATTTAATGCGAGTCTAATATTTCATGCAACTCAACCACGAGCGAATTGTGCATACACAAAATCTAACTTAAAAACGGGACAAATTTTTAACACGTCTATTTGTTAACGCACAATGTTCGGAATATCTTGGAAAAATTACCTTATCGCCTAGAAAAGAATCCGGTAGTCTCCAATATAACGGATAACTGTAATAAAGATTTGTGGACAATGTAACGTCGCCGTCGGATCCAGGGATTACGGAGAGGCCGTTTGTCACGTTCAACCCGCCGTTTACCGCTGGCAATATAGTCGTGGAGCCGAAGTTTGTTATCTGTTCAAACGCACGACAATCAGACGACGATACAACGCATAAAATATTATTCGACAAGACTCATTCGTCAGGATTTACTAGCCGAAGCGGAGCTTACTATTATGTCGTTGACCGTGTCGTTGACGTAAAGAACGCGGGGTCGAGTCAATCTACGTTGGCCCCAACTGAGTCCAGCCTGCTGACACAGAGTGCTCCTTCCGAAGCAGAAACACTCGGTGCATCCTCTGGCATTGTACGTCGCAAGGCCGAACGTGCCTTCCTTGCACTGGTTGCACTGTCGTCCGGTGACCAGTTCCTTAAAAGCAATTTTTCCGTCAGTGCACGTCGGATATACGCGCATAATTTTTTTCCGAAAATTTTTCGGACTTCAGACCAAGAAACTCGCAGGGAGATGACTAAAAATAATCCACTTCAGTGTTGCAATTTTAAATTTTCGCGAATGGAATACAACAGTTGGAAACATTCTTCTTGCATCCTACAAGGTTTACGCACGAGCTTATTCTCCAATTAAAGCTTTAATTATTTAAATTACTTAAAGCTTTAAAGACCTAGGTCTCTACAATTTTTAATCACTTCTCCTTCCTGTCGCGACGAAGAAAGCCTGTCTAAATTTCTATTCCTTCTCATCTCCCAAGTAGAACATATTGGTCATGAAAACATCAAGATGACATCATTTTTCGATCATTTTTTATGCATCATGGTGACGTCAAACTAGCCCACCGAGAGCACCGATTTGTGACATCATTAAGACATCGAAATGTTGTAAAGTTAATCTCGTTTTACCATGGCAAGCAAAGTTAATTAAGTATTATACATCAAAAATAAATTGAAGTAATATAAGACAAACATAATATATGACTGATCATCCCTGATGGAAAAATTTTGCTGAAAACGTAATGAAATTTGCTGAAAGTTGGTTGAAAATCTCTTGCAATTAACCCAATTTCGTTATCATTTCAGCAATTTTTCATTAAAAAATTTATTTTCAGTTAAATTCTGCAAATTTCATAATATACAACATTTCTAAAATTTTTTCCCTAATTTTTAGCAATATTAATTAACTTCCATCTAATTTCACAGTATTTCATTGAATTTCATAACGAAACTTATGATTTATTTTGAAATGGTTTCAACAAGTTTCCAATAACTTTCATTTCACTTTTCATCAATTTCATTACATTTTCAGCAAAATTTTTCCATCAGGGATGTAATCTGTAATAATATATTATTATACACGTCACAAATATCATGGTCATTAGTCAGTCATTGCGAAGTAAATCTTGATGTCGATCATTTTATGACGTAAAATTCGTCATTTTAATGTCACATTGACGTTTTTGTGATTAACTTGTTCTACTTGGGCTGTATCTCTCTCTCACCTTGCACGGGCACTGTCCCTTGTCATCGCACTCGCAGACGCCATCCCGGCAGTGCGTCGTGCCGGCCAAGCTGCAGCCGCAAGGACGGCACCTCGGATAGCCGTAGTAACCTTTGGCGCATCTCTCGCACCTGAGCCCGTCGTAGCCGATCCTGCAGGGGCACTGACCCTGATGGTCGCACTGGGGCCGCGTGGCGCCCAGGGTGCAGGCGCACGGCTTGCAGCCGACGCTCGGCACCAGGCCCCACGCACCCGGTCTGCACCGGTCGCAGTGCTCGCCGTAGGTCAGGCGGGGACACACGCAGCGACCGGTGTCAGGGTCGCACACGTGACCGGGTCGCACACACGAGTCGCACACTGTGGGGCAATCGCAGGATATCACAGCCGTTCTTCAATTTGTCAAGACTTTACAGAGGTGATAAAGGACCCGAGGAATGTTTATTCGGGTGTTTTATCATTTCTTTTTTTCTCCTGTTTGAATTTACAGCCGAGAATTCTGCGCGCTGATAGCTTATCAATTACGGAAGAAAGAAATAAGGGGTCTCTATCGCGCGTTACATCTTGGGACCGCGCGAGCAAGAATTGTGAAGCAAATCTTTCCTCTACAGGTGCTTAACAGTAAGGTTGAAATATCATGTGTAAAATTTATAGTACGACAAAGAAATTGCGAGGGGCTCGATTGGATAGTCGATTATTTTAGCTAGGAAATTCCACGTTAGTTAACGGGGAAACGATTGACTTACGCTGACAGCCGTTCAAAGAAAACCCATAGTATCCGGACAGACAACTGTCGCAGCGCGCACCACCCACACCCGGCTTGCAGTAGCATTTTCCTGTGTCATTGTGGCAGGACGCATTATAGGATCCCATAGAATCGCAGTCGCAAGACACGCAGCCTGCTCCGGTCGCCAATCCCCAATAACCGATCTATAATTTATATAACGTAACGATATAATCTGTCATATTAAATCTGACAATTAGAAATGCCCACACCCTCAGAAAGGATTTCGGTTACCGAGACAAAAATATTCTTGACGCATTTATATTTCTCACATTCTTATTTAGTACAAAAATAAGACAGTATAAAAATAAAATCCACAATTCTTATTCTCCTCTATCGAATTAAAAAAGATTGACTTACTATATTGAGACAAGAGTAACTTAGAAGAAATTATTCCTCCATCTTACACAGAGAGAAAAGTACGTAGTATTTGCGACGTAATTGCATAGTAAAATAATTATAGTCAGGAATATCATTTTTATAGTAATTATCACTATAATATTAGTAATAACAACCACATAGTCATAGCGATGCCAACCAGCATAAAAATTTTACTATTATTTATGAAGCTTTTAACCATTATTCTGGTAAAATATTAAGATGGTGAATAGTAACTAAATTAACTAGTTTTATATAGTAGGTGCAAGTACAATAATAGTAAATTTAACTATACTTTCTATCATCCACTTTACTATTCGCATGGTAAACAAAAGTGAAGTGGTTCGGAATGTCTTCACTAGAGGGACGCGCGGTACAAGACTCTCTCGTAAGTAAAAAACCGCTTAGGGTGTTATAAATACGGATAAGTTTACGCATTCGTATAAGATTGCTTATCTTTTCTTTGAAAGATGCTATCTTGTACTATTCTTTATGAGTGCAAAGTGATGTAACCAATGAATATAATGAAATTACTATTACATATAGTTATTCGAAATTTTACTTGTGGTTGTTATTGCAATATTCATAGTACACCTTACCAAATTAAAAGCTCCTTTTGGTTTATGACAACCATATCATAAGTTGCATGGACCAATATTGTGTCTATGAGAACTATAATATATTGTTAGGTCAACCATAACTTACGTAGTTGGAAGAATTATAAAAATATGGCTGGCTCCAAAAATGACTATAAATTATAGTGAGATTGTGGTAACTGCAACTATTTTTTTCTCTCAGTGAAGTAGAAATGCGTTGCCATCGCGATATGTGTTTTGCTAACTTTTATTTTTAGATACATTTATCTAAAATAAACTAACTAAAATTAAATGAAGAAGAAAGCTTAGCAGATCAGGCTATAATCGAAGCTTTTTCTACTCACTTAAACCATTGAGGTAATCTCCAATTTCAACGAACAGGTACGTAAAATGTAAAAACGTGAAAATTTTAAACAAAACAGCTCGTGTATCTGTTTTGAATTATATTAACTTTTGACTACATTTCTTGACGGTTCCGGGAAAAGTTGCGACTGGTCGGAATCGTATGTTTGAATTTACTTGTCATTAGAGAATTTCAAGTATAAATAATACGCTACACGGTCGCCGGAAGTTACAACGCGCGCGTCATTTACCCGTGCAAGCGCGGGCAACTGTTCCCGCGCTCGAAAACGTCAATAGAGCGATGCATACGGAAATGAGGCCTCCACCGCGAACGAGGCATTTCTGACGGCGTCTTCCGCTTCTGACATTGTGCTGCGCCGCAACATTCGACGTTGAGCCTCGCAATACGAAGCACTTTGCGGAACGTCTAAACAAGTAGTGAGCGCCGTGAACGACGAGGTTTCCGGCGTGCGTTTATAAAGTTCGGCCGATGAGAGCTCGATGTCAAGGGACGGGGGAGAGGAGGGCTTGCGGCTATTAATAGATACCTCGTCGTCGTCCTGGGGGGGGGAGGGGGGAAGGAGGAGGAGAGGAAAACTTCTGTTGTGTCTCTCCGGATGAGGAGATTCGAGGAGTTCGAGTCGCAAATTGGAGAACAGTATCACCAGCGTTGCCCGTTGTTCGCGTCCGTTGCGCAAGCCCCGATGCGCGAGATCTCCATCGTAGATCCTACGAGACGAAAGCGCCAGGAAATAACGAGGCGAAGTCGCGAGAACACGTTGTTACGGGCGTAATGGAACCAAGCCAAGTCCCATCCGATAGTTACTCCTCGAAGAAAAGCTTGTCCCCGATGAAACGTACGATATAGTTGCCCTCTAGTAGGGGCGACACCAGCTGAACCGCAGGGCTCTTCACGTCGCGCGCTCTCTCGTATAACAAACGGCATCATTTGCCGATACGCGGCACTTACAGGATATCTAAAAACTCTCTATACTTCTCTGCAGTTGTATACATATATTTAGAAAAAATTAAGCAGCGCAAATCGCATTCGTTAATAATTTCTTTTATACTCTTCTATGATAAAATAATAAAGAAATCCTTTATTGTTTAGACTCTCGGAAAATATAATACGATAACAAATTGATATGACATCGAGTGACATGTAGAAAGGCACGTCTTTCATTAATTGTCAATATTAATTTGTTTACGACACCTTTCGCACGTTAACTAAAGTCGCCCCGTAAATGAAATCGTCATAGATTATTCTGGCATTTCATAATTAATATGTTGATAAATATCGCTAAGGTGTACTTTAAAATACTGTTGTAAGTAATTTTTTATTCTTTCGGAATGCGCGAATCGTTGTAAAAGCGCGACGACGTTCCGCATTGGACTTCTCGGAATCATTTCGAATGCAAACTTAAAGAAGTTATCAGCGACGAAAGATCGAAGAGCCGAACATAGAAAAGAAAAGAGGAAAAGATCCAAGGAGGAATCACGATTTCGCATAAGAAATGTGCATTGATTTCAGAGGCCAATCTCACCTAATTAGGAAGCGTTTTAAATCTATATAGTATAATTGTAGTGACGGAGCCTCTGTATGTATGAATGTGTGTGCGTGTGCGAGTGGACTGCGAGATATCTAGAGAGAATTGCGAGATATTGAAAGAGATGACGATTGCACGTGAGCGACAGGGAAGAGGCGTGCGAGAGGGAGAGAAAGAAGATAGAGTTATAGGTGCGTAACGAAAAAACTAATG
>NW_011967184.1:966163-970476 GCF_000949405.1 Vollenhovia emeryi | reverse complement strand
ATATTCGACAAAAGACTATCATTTTATTTTAGATTTTAGAATTTTTTATTTAAGATTAAAATATTCCTTTCTCTATAATAAATATGATTGGCGCTATATCGATCCTACTTTATGATACATTCAAGTGCAATAGCGTTGGATCCGGAAATTTTTTCTATGGGTGCATCGGGTCGCAGAGACAAACGGCAGAGCAGTCGCAAAATTAAGCGAGTTTATTTATTCTTGCATGAATAGAATAGTAAGTAAAAAAAGAATAAGTATTTAAAAATTGTGACTTGTCTAGATTAGACTCCGCTGATGTCAGTCCTTTATGTTATCGCAATAATCGTCGCGAAGGATCTATCGACTTACTTCGATCGGTTGAATTTCGACGGACAATACGATTTATCATGTCCGACTATGTCCGGCGGTTACCACTTCTATATTACAGATCACTGGATATTCCCGATATCTGATACAGTCACATTACGTAGCAGGGCATTTGTCTTCGCTGTTAGATATCTATCGAGATAGTGCACCTCAACGTTACAGATCGCTGAGTTTATCGTAATCGGCATTTGCCCGGTCAATTCGATTCTCTATCCGACTTGACTTTTCTAACGTTAACTTCTAGTATTACCGACAGCCTTACGGTTTGCTTAAATATACAAATTCAATCTAATTTGTAGAAATTGCGGTTATCCAGTATCGTAAAAATGTCGACCCTTACCTTGCATTCGTTGCACTGCCTGCCAATAACATGCGATTTGCACTGACACTGACCGGACACGATATCGCAGGCAGAACTCGCGGAGCCCAAATTGTTGCAGCCGCATCCTGCAAGCGGATGAAATATTATTAGTGAAAAATAACAATTAATTCTTCGTAATTTAATTACAATACTTAAAATATGACTATACACAATGAATATATAAAATCCAGGCAACGATAAATAAAATCGTGCCGGAATAAATTGAGATACAAACTCTCAGTTTTGTTGAAAATTATTCTTTAAAAATCAAGGCCAACTAAAAATTAAATCGACGAAGAAAGAAGTTGCTTATTAAGTCACCAGTGATGATCAAAAGTTAAAACAGGAAACTTGTAGTCAACCCAACTAGCATATTCCTTTATTTATTTAATACAACGTTTCGTCAAGTGGCACCGTTTGTCGATTTGCAGTATCACTTGATAAGGACACAAAAATAGGGTCGAAGCGTGTTGTATTGAATAAATAAAGGAATATGCCAGTTGGGTCGACTACAAGTTTCCTGTTTTAATAATTAAAAATTTAAATCATATTAAAATTATTATTTCTATTATTTCAATCTTACAATTTTTTAATAGTAATACATTCTTCTATTTTCCTCGTGATAAGTTTATCGATGCAAAGTGATGCCAGGGAAGCTGCGATTTCCGGGGCGGCGACAGGCATAATTAAACGATCATCGAGATCGCAAGCAAGTGTCGACAGCGGCCTCATTAATAATTCATATAAGATTATTCTTGCTTTCGCGCTAATTGCGCAACTGACGAAACGTCTCTAATCGATTAACGTGGCGCGAATTCTTTCGGGGGCCGCCGCGCGAAAAAGAATCCCGCGCCGTGACCGGCTAGCGTTGGCTGCGCGCGTTCGCCGATTTTGTCCGGCGTGGTCACGCGTGAGCGGTTTATTTATGCAGCATCCAGCGGATTTTGCAATTAGCGATGCCCGTCGCTGCGAGCAGCGCATTGTATTCAAATGCCGCAGACGACGGCTGTCGTTCTCGCGCGACTGTCGCCCCGTAATGCCGCGGAAATTATAAATTATGCATGTTCGCATCGAGCATCGCCGGCTGAAGCGTATCGATTTCCTATTAACGGTGGCTCTTACAAAGGGATTACCCGCGAGAATTGATTCGGCGGCGCAATCGCGTGTTTACACACCGCTGCGATTCGATCGTGCGATAGCCGAGAGACAGTCATGCGTGATTATCATGAATAAGAGAAGACGGAAGACAGCATGTACCCCTGCGGAGAACATGATTGCAATAAAACTGATTATATCTATTTTTGTTCCTCTACACGGAGAGAATTTTCTCTTAAAATTCATCCTGAAAAATCATACAATCGTGGAACGACGCGGTATTTCGAAGAACATTACGAGTTTTTTTTAAATATTACCATACTTTTTACTAGCAATCACGCTTAAGGTCCCATTTCAATGACGCTACGATTTAGCGTCAAATATAGTCACGTGACTTTTACCGCTCGCCTAGGGAAGGAGAAGTAGTTGCAAAATATGAGCGTCTTGAAACCACCGCTGGCCGCGTTCAAAAACACCACCCGAGTACCCCAGAGTATCATTTTATCCTTGTTTAACATACAGTGAGCAACAAGGATAGAATAATACGCTGGGGTACTTGAGTGGTGTTTCTGAACGCAGCCCTTGCGACACCCAGTCACACCACGGCACACTGGAAAAGCTGAGACGGTCTCAACTTTTTCCCCCCACTAGGTCGAGAAGTCACTAGACCTTATTTGCCGCTGGTTTCTAGCGTCCATGAAATTGCACCTTCAGTGTACATTTTACTAGTGAAATGTATGGTAAAATTTCAAAAAGCTCTCATAAAGCTCTTCGAACTGCCACGTTGTCCCACGATCACACGATTGTCAGGGTGAATTTTAAAAGAAAATTCTCTCAATGTAGAGTAAAGAGGGGCTTTACGTGTCGTGGAGTTGTAATTACATATACAGGGTGAGTTTTATTATTAAGACTCGATGTTTCCACCTGTTGCTCTCCTCCTTCCAAAGGTTCTTGGCGCCCCAGGTTCTTGGGTTTCCATAATTTTTAGATGTCCCGAAAATGTTTCATCCGACCGTCTTTTTTAACTGACCCAAATATCCCCTTCTTTCTCTGTATTCTTTTGCGGCATAAATCTCCTAATACAAGAAGCACAAATGCTAATCCACATTTTTAACCGAGGATTATGTCAATCCTGTTGTATAAACCATTAGACAACGTACGACATAAATACTCGAGAGAAATGAATAATTCCTTTCGCGGCATTTCTCCACCGCGTATCAGTTTCGATCTTGTCACGCGAGGTATTACCTCCCCGTAATTATGTGCATAATTACTCTTACATCATCGAGTAACAATCGTGTTACACGGGGAATTACATTACAGCCGTGCCACGGCCTCGTAAATTAATATCGCATTGTCGAGTCCGATTGAATCGGAAGTTATTAACTGTTGAATAGCAAAGCGAGAATTAATTATTCGCTCGACCGTCCAGGGAATGGGATTTTATCTAAACCTTCAGGTCGCAATTCTTATTTTCTCGCGTAATTTGCAAGTTTTTCTTCGTTCGATAACGGACGTAAAAAAAATGCCGCGATAATTGTATCAAAAGACGCGAGGTTCGCGAGAACACACTGGGTCCATAAAAACGGACATGACATACCGGAGGCCGGCAATCGCCGGCGACGTCGTAAGAAAGCACGCACGTGCAAACGCATTTTACGCACTGCAATAATTTTAACAGCGTACGGTACCTCGCCGGCTCACCTGGCCGAGAGCTGAATAATTAGCCGAGCGTTTCAGCAATTCCGAAAATTAATTAACGACGCGGTAATCAGGAAGAGAGCGAGCTGAAACATCCGTGGCGGCTCGTTCGCGGCATACCACGCTGTATACTGTAAATCTCGCGTTACTGCCGTCTTATCAATTAACCCTTACGACGAAGGGGGACGCCGTGGCTCTCTAGTTGATGTCCAGGATGTACAAGGTGCAAGCAGGAATGCTCATAATACAACGTATCAGCGCTATCGTTAAACGCTTAAAGATATCGGTGTATAATTAAGATCCAACTGACTCCGCTATAATAATCGTCCTTGCTTTCTGTAATTATTTATGCAACAGACATAACATGAAAAGATCGCGGCTTTATATATTTATTCTTCCACATGCACACCCTCGTGGGGAAAAAATGTATTTCTTGATTCAACTGCATGTATGCGGTCTTGAACCATTTAGCAAATGTTTATTAATTCACAAAAATATGTTATTATTACTGGTGTTTAATTTAAAGATATGTGAATATCTTTAAATCAACTGAACAATTCTAAAATCTAGAATCGTCTTTTGTCGAATATCGTGGTGCTAACTTCGTGCGTTGTAAGATGGAGGGAAAATTTATTCTAAACGGAAGAACAACGACAAGGTTACTCTTGTCTTAATATAGTAAGTCAATCTGTTTTAAGGTAGTTGTTTCGCGACAGTAATGCTCAAAAGTTTCTTCCAGACAGGAACCAGCATTTATTACAATGATATATCTTGGTGCAATATTGCT
>NW_011967184.1:960780-965717 GCF_000949405.1 Vollenhovia emeryi | reverse complement strand
TATGTAATAATATTTTTAACGTGTTTTACACGTAATATTTCGTGTAACATAGTAAACTTTAACAATTTTTTTTAGAACTTTGAGACGGTCAATTGTAATTTAATTAGTCTTATTTTGCACGTATTTATGTAAAGAATAAACGGTAAAAATTTGGAACAATTCTCACATAACTGATTTTACGAAAGAACTACCTTAATACGATAGAGAAGAATAAGAATTATTGATTTTACTTTGATATTGTCTCATTTTTGTACTAAATGAGGTTGTGAGAAATGTAAATGCGTCAAGAATATTTTTGTCTCGGTAACAGAAATCCTTTCCGAGGGTGTAGAGTCTTCTTCACGTACTTGGGTTGCGGTCAAGCCGCCGCTATAAATGCTTCGAAGTGTTTCTCTTCTCCCTTTATCTTTTCTGGAAGAAAGGAGAAGAAGAACACTTCGAAACATTTGAAGCGACAGCTTGACCGCAGCCCAGTCGCGCGAACGGATGAAAATTGAAATCAGCTGTTACACGACGCGATTACCTGATACAGCCATCCGATGTGAAAATTTTCGCATCCCCAGGTGCGAAGACGCGGCGTGAACGAGGTGACAGCACTGCAATTATCGCGCGTCTCGGCGCGTTGCGCCGCGTATTAGTTTAACGAGCGGCGACGTTATTATGCGACGGAATTATCAACTAACGTCCCGATTTTCGCCGCAAACGGGATGCGATTTGAATAATTATCGTCCCGCGCACCTGCGCGTGTACGCGGACGCAGATTTATGCCGTCTAATAGCGCGCTAAGTGATTTCCGCGAACGCGCAGTCGAGAGCTGTCATACTTGACACGTGTTAATTTCGCCGAGTTATGCCGCGCGCGTGTCATCGTGGATTTTCGCACTGTACGCTGCTCGTTGGAAAAATAACGCTAATGGCATTAACGAGCCGCTTGAGGCGCAATTATTCATGTCGTTTCGCGCTTTTTATTTAGAATTTGGTAACGGTACACGGAAAGGACTTTCTTTTGAAGTTTATCCTGAAAATATTGTAGTCGTGGGACAACACGGCATTTCCAAGAATTTTATGAGAGTTTTTTGAAATTTTACCACACATTTCACCAGGGTTGGGAAGTAACTCGTTACTTGTAACGTAGTTACAGTTACAGTTACTTCTTTTTGGTAACTCTAACTTAACTTCGTTACTTTCTCTACATCTGTAACTGTAACTTAATTCAGTTACATTTTTTCGATAACTAGTAACTAATTTAATAGTTACATTAATAGTTACTTTATATATTTTTTCAACCTCCACAGATCGCATTAGGCCTTGCATTTGCGCATAAACGCCTTTATTGCCGCTTTACAATTCAGATGCAGATTCGATATTTTTATTTCTATTGCAAGGGAGTAACTGCAAAGTAACGATTCGTTACTTTTCGAGTAACTGTAACTGTAACGCGTTACTTTTCAGAATCGGTAACTTGTAACTGTAACTAGTTACATTGTTAGCGAAAAAACTGTAACTGTAACTACCCACGTAGAAATTGCCGAGATTATTTCACTGGCCCAACATTGGCCCAGTATTGGCGGCCAAGAGTCGGCAAACAATCTTGTCCCGGTACTGATTAAAAGCCGGGCCGTATAACGGGCCAATATAAAATACAGACATGGGCCAATACCTGCTGTAAAACAGGCCAAGCTCTGGCTGTTACATAGAGCCAGTACTAACCAATATAACCAATATCGGCCCATCAGTTATTGCCAGAGTCGGATCAGTACTGGCAATTAAGCACGGCATGGCGTTACACTCCTGTGTTAAATCTGTACTGGCACAACACTGGCGGCCAGTACCGCCACAACGGCAAACTGTACAGTCCCAATATTGGGCCGATTTAATATTTCTACGTGGGTAGTTACTTTTATAAAGTTACTTTCCTAACCCTGCATTTCACTAGTAAAGTGTATGGTAAACTTTGACGAAGTTCTTCAAAATCCCGCGATCACACGATTTTCAGGGTAAATTTTAAGAGAAAATTCTCTCCGTGTACTACTTTAAGGTACAGGGCATATACAGGGTGTTATGTAATACTCGCCTCACCTCTTACTTACGGATAGAGCGGATTAGGCCGAGTTGAAAAGTCCTGTACCATTTTGCAATTTTCGCAATGGTTAACGAGTTATTAATTATTAAAAATCGCTGTCTTAGGCGAGATGCGGCCATCCCGCGATCGGCGTTGCTAGGCGCGCGGGGAGTTGTTTATGACAGTGGGCTAAGACAGTGACTTTTAATAATTAATAACTGGTTAACTATTACGAAAACTGCAAAATGGTAGAGGACTTTTCGACTTGATCCAGCCCGTTCTATCCGCAAATAAGAGGTGAGGCGGATATTACATAACACCCTGTATATGTAAAACGAAACTATTAATTTCGCCTAGTTGAGAGAAATCAAACAAAAAATTGTCAAGGGAAAGGCTTTTCAATCTTCAAGCATTTTGACTTTTCGACTTGTTGTCTTGAAAATATTTTATCCGAATTTTTTTTCAACTGAGCGAAATAGCTTTGCTCTACCTTCCTTTCCAAGCAATAAGTGCATTGTATCTGTAAATGTAACGCATTAAATGATTGCATAATATAGGAGGTTTGTCTTCTCCAATGTTCTTCATTCAATTTCACCGTAAGGAATCAGGGCTCCTCCCCCTCTTGCCAAGGCACCTTCCAAGGTTCTACGTGACGTGTGGAAGGGAAGTGAAATTTTCGCTTAATAATGGAAACAAATTCGCGCTGGCAGGGATTAAAGGCTCGTTAGCGCAAATATAGTGGCGGCGTGACGCATGATTAATTCAAGCAGCGGTAAATGCGCGAGCGGCGGCTATCGCGCGCATAAATAATGATCCCGCGTCTCTCTAATCCCGCCGGGCATTCAGAGCCGCATTTGCGGGCGAATAAATATCCGTTCTCGTTGCACAAAGATCGGCGAGATCGGGCCGGCAGGGCGATCGCTAATCGTGACAAATACGCGTCGTTCCTTAACGCCGCCGAGCCGCAATAAGGTTTATTAATTGTAACGAACCGATTCGAGCCGTAGCGTCCGCTCGACCCGCATTCGCGAAATGATTTAAGAATGAAATCACTGCCCGGCAAAGGAGCTGGAGTGGATTTATCCGATTATTAAGGCGGACACGCTCGTGCAATTAGACGCGTACATACACGCGATGCAAACGACGTACTAACGTGATTAACGTGATGCATTAGCGGTGACATTAATAATCAAACTGCGAGCAGATTGATGACTCTGATAACGACAACCGAATGAAGTTTTGCCTGCGACTATTAAAAGCAATTCATAATTTCGGTAGAATCAATTTCTAAGGAATGTCAATAATTTTATGCAACATAAAACGCCTTGCGTAAAGAGTTTAATTGAATTCGGAACGGTATGTTATGTAAGCAGACTGTCGATGATTTTCAATACAAAATTTTTATGGCTCATTTTTTAAGCGTATAACTCGTCCTTACGCCCTCACGGAGAGCATTTTCTTCTAGACTTTACCCTGACAATCACAGTAGGACAATACGACATTTCAAAGGATTTAAAAACTTTTGAAATTTTACCGTGTATTTGGGTAAACTTAAACATATTTGTGCCTGAGAAGTAAGCTACAAAATGATTGATTTTGAATTTTTTATCTCAATTGAATGCTCTAATTTCTTAATTAATTATTTTTTAAAGAAATGTGTTCAAACTCTAGAATATTGTATAAATATTATAAAGAAAAGCACTTCTAAAAATACAAGTTGATTTCGGCTCTCTTGTATAAATTTGCTAAATGCCAGTTACGACAGTTGACTTCTTAGGTACAGATATGTTATATTTCATTATGGTGGATATTAATCGGAAAATCTCGTAAAATTCATCGAAACACCAAGTTATCTCGCGACCACCACGATTTCCAGGCTGAAAATGCTAAGAGAACATTCCCCCCGTGTTTAATAAGTTCGAAATGTTCGCGTGAGCGGTAGACAAAAATTGATGCTGCGGCTGCATTGCACCGTCCAGTTGCACTTCGCGAAACGTGGTAGCCGGCGACGTGCGTAAGACGCGAGCGCGATCGTGCGCAGAAATTACCGTGGCAATAGCGATCGCTATTGCCGCGGTAATGAGCGACGCACCGCCATCGGGCCTGTAATCTCGCCGTTTATAAACGAAACGTTTGAGCCCTCTTTCTTTGAGCCCTGCTCTTTGAGCGCTGCGTCGGCCCGTTTCGAAGGTAGCATTACGCAGTAAGTGATACTTGACCGTATCGCCGATTTATCGATCGATAAATTGCACGCTATTACCGTGCCGATCGCCGGGGACGCTCTCGTGGTCTTCGCGAGCGCGTCCGCTTTCAATTTTAGCGGACTTCCCTCCTAGGAAAAATCGAAAATCCCGCGCAGAACACGGACTACAGCTGAAACCCCGAGAGTGATGCCGTCAGGCTGCCGTCGATCGCAAGTTTAATGGCAGACTCCGCTTATCACAGTTGAAAAATTTGTGTTAAATTTAACAGATATCACATGTCCCAAACGGTCCATACAAATTTTTGTGTTAATTTAACATAATATGGATATGTTAAACGATCACACTAATAGTCTGTTAATATTTTAACACAAAATAAATGCAAATCTCAAAATCATTTAACATAAATTTTGTGTAAACTTAACATATTTTTTTAATGACAAAATGAATTTTAAAAATGTAATTTTTACATTTCATAATAAATAGGATATCTTCGGGGAGGTAGGCGCTAACAATAAGACACGCCACTTATTTTTCGGCGAGAAAAGTAACGGGCTAGGATTCGAACCTAGGACCTTCAGCTTGCCAGGCGAGTGCTCTTCCAACTGATCTATCCAGGCCCAGATGTAATAAGCCAAATGGTCCGAGATCACCCTCTTATGTTATATAGAATAA
>NW_011967184.1:957347-960377 GCF_000949405.1 Vollenhovia emeryi | reverse complement strand
AACATTTCTTTTCAGTTATTTTAATAATTTTACATTTAAGGTCAATTAACATAAGAGCAATCTGTTAAATTAACACATGAATGTGTTAACCATTTAACACAAAAATTTTAACGGGCATTTCTCTTAACAAGAAAACACAAATTTTCCAACTGTGATATCAAGCGCGTAATGAGATACGTTAGGTCGACGAGAGAAAAATGACTCGGAGAGAAAGTTGTGTCGACGTCAATTTAATTAAGCTAAAGGATGAATTTCCGGAAAAAAAAACTGACCACGATCAGTTTCGCGACGATTAAGTCTACACTGCGGATTTAGTGTGACGTAGAGTGAAAAAGCGAACGAAGAGGAACGAGGAACGGTCCCTTCGGCATTTCAATTTTATGGCGGGATGTTAAGCAGAGATCACTCGAGCCGTAATCGCGCGAACGCGCTTCGCCGTTTAATTGCCGCTGGGTCCAGATTATTAAATACGTCCCGTTCTCCTGATGTCCGGCGGATATGTGTGTTCTCGTCTGACGTGGAACAAAATTTCAGCGATCGTTATTTCACGCTGCCCCGATGTTTCCGAGCTATAATTTTGCCGCGAAACAAGTGTGATAATGTCGTAGCGGACAAGTCTCGCCTGTCAACCTGTCGCTTTCGGTTCACGCGCCGTTCGACCTGCTTTTATTGGGATATTTGTCATGCAAAGCGGGGGAAGCTTATGCGGTGATCCATAATAAATGCCGTTTCGGTATTTAAGTACCTGTTTGCGTATCCCGCGACTCGGTTTTCCGCGATGGCATCTCGGCATCTCAGTTATGCATGATCGCCGCAATTCCGGGGCGAAATTTCAGCGATGCTTTACTTCAAGCAGCTGCTGCGCGTCTTCGTGTCATCGGGGTAGATAATTATTTGTACGATAAACAAATTTTCCTTTCTTGTTTAGAAGTTTGGAGGATAATCATTCGTGAAATTTACATCGCGAATTAGCTACGTAATTGCTGCACATTTGGACTTTTGTGCATCATGACTGGTAAAATTAAAATTGTTAAGCCCCCAAGTGAAACTACTTGCTAATTACGTCCTTTTTTTTCTTTGCGTTACTTTCGTGCGTTATGCGTAGAGGTTTTCATTTGCTCCGATCTTTATTTTATACTTAATTTTAGCAGGTAGGCTTTGTAACAACAACTTTCTGTGCCTCACCTTTTGCTTTCGATTCTCAATGTTATCTCTCTTTCACTGTATTTCACTTTTGCAGAAATAAATTAAATTAAAAATTATATAAAATTAAAGTAATTATCTAATAAGAATATTCTTAAATGTCGCCAGCAGTAATTAACAACGTTAGTGTTTTCTTGACCATGTCTGGCATTTTTAATAATACAGAAAATTTATTGCGAAAAATATTATCTCAGCCTAGAGACGCCCGCCTAGAGTGTAGGGAGATCCAGGTTCAAACTCTGGCTGAGGTAATGTTTTTCGCAATAAATGTTCTATAATATATTATTACGAATGCCAGATATGGTCAAGAAAACAATGACGTTGTTAAATTAATTATATCGATATAATTAAAACGTATTGCGTCATACGACAGATCCTCAGGAATGACCGAGGGAAAAATTTTCATTGGATAAACCGATCAAATAGTGTTTCCGACGGAAAACCGTCGGTTTTCTCCGATTAAATTTTCCGATTAAATTATGGATCCATACGATGAAATTTATCCAATGAAATTGCAGTTGAAATTTAATCGAAAAACCGCGATCATATTTTTTATCTGCTAGGCAATTTAATTGAATATATCCGTTTGTTAATATGTAATTGATTATCCGATTAGATAGGCCAGGGCATTTTTCTCAGCGTGTGTTCAGCGAAATTACAATTTAATTGATTATATCCGTTTGTTAATATGTAATTGATTATCCGATTAGATCTAGGCCAGGACATTTTTCCCCGTGAGCGCTTAGTGAAATTACAATTCGGAGCCGCTAGAAAAGTGATGTATATATAATTTTATAGCGAGAGCGATAAGAATCGCAGTGATATCGCGCGTCTAAAAGCACACACGCGTGCATCAAGAATCATGTTTATACCTGCACACAGCGGAGAACAACCGTAATTACGCCCGGTCAGAGATGCCACGCAACAGAACGCGCCGTTTAAACGTCACTTCTCATGCAAATCGGGGCAATCTTTACGGTGATCGGCGGTAAATCTGCTTTAGAATTTAAGTAGCTGTTTGTACATACTCCGTGCGCGCGTTGCTCGCGGCGATTTTACTGCGGCCGCTGAAAGTATCTCGACGTCGACGGCGCTGTAAAAGACGCTTTTACTGCGGCATCGGTTTTAGGCGCCCTTTTAACGTACGACACGCGAGGAAACGCCGAGCATAAACGGATACTTGCGGGCCGAAGACTCGAAGACGAATCGTTGACCGCTCCTTCGCTTTACGTTGTGCGAGAGCATCTTCGAGTTATTCACGCGGCGAAGTGAAATATGTTTGCCAAGTTCTCGCAGAAGAGCTCTAATATCGCCGTACAAAGTCTTGGAAATAATTCACCGTGCATTTTACTGCTTCTCTCTCGTAGCGGTCGTTTAATGAGACCCAAGGGCTGGTTGTTCCAATCTCTTGGTAAGTTAACTAATAGTTAAGTCGTAGACAGGGTTACGACAATCCGTATCAGTGCGCAGTTCACAAAAAGTCGAAAATATACGCGTAGACAACATCTATGCTGTTATTGCGACAAATATTATCATATGCCTCGGTGATCGAATTGGTGAGACGCCCGCCTAGAGTGCAGGGAGGTTCAAGTTCAAACCGTGGCTGACAAATATTTTTCGCAATAAATTTTCTGTGTTCGAGAATCGACTCACCTCTGGTTAACAATTAAGGGGATGCTGGAGTGGTTTGATTTACCGACAGAGTCGCATACAGTTTTTGGAGGCTTGTAAAGAAACGTAACCTCAATATGTCATATTATAGATACAAATGAAAATAATTATGTAGCATTTATGTACAAACTAATACCAGACCCAAGTGTAGAATGT
>NW_011967184.1:938922-948340 GCF_000949405.1 Vollenhovia emeryi | reverse complement strand
CGCCAGTGGTAATTAACCGGGGGGAATTTTTAAAAAAATCGACCGAACTAGCAAAAATGATCTTTATTTTAGTCGATTAAAAAAACTCCCACTGGTTAATTAACACTGGCGACAAAAAGCTACACAAATTTGTATTTTATAATAATAATGTATAAACCGTATTACATATTACATTTTATCTACGATATGTTATTACGACCACGCCCTATCCCTACGAAGGTTACTAGATTATTTCTGCAAAGAGCCCACGACACATAGACAAGCTATCTCGAAGGGTATCCTTCCTATCGTCGGCCGAGGAAAGTTCTTGCGGAGGAAGACTTCCGGTGCGCCCACGCGCCTAGAAGAATACCGCGAAGAACCGCCGCCGTTAAAGCCTGTGGTCGAACGCGGTTCTCCATTTGGTTGTCGCGGCACCGCAGTGGGTGCCCCACGTGGAAATACGGCCATCGATGGGATCGTAAATCTTTCTTCTTCCGTCGCGGCGTCGGGGCGACGACGAGAGATTTCAAGGCCAATCGTTCGCTCGTTTCGGTGACCGAGACACGTTTTCGTTCGGTACAGCTATATCTTTCATCGCGGATGGCGTTTTACATAAATCGTAGCGCGACTACGATAATCAATTAATATAGAGAAAAGTTTCCTATTATGATGTAGACTTCTAACATGAGATCGGTTTTCAACGTCCAAATTCAATCACAATCTTTTCTCGCGGCGATTACACGATCTAACATTGAATTTCCCCATGGTGGAGCCAACAGACGATGCCTATTAATTTAGTGGAAACCCCGCTGTCTCATAATATGGGACTATCCTCTACTATTCCTTTGTCAGTCAATCTCTTCTATGTATTAGGCGTTAAATAATTAATCATTTCGTTTGCACAACTTTTTTGTCTTGAACAGAGTTTCCTTTCGTTTTCTGTTGTGCACTCTTTACACTCGTCGCGAGCTATTTTCCAAATTCAAGCGCGAACAGCTCGGCCAAAGCAAACGTTACAATTTACAGTTCGCGTTTCATTGCACTGGCACTAGTGGCAACGTAAAAGCGGTAATAAATGCAAAAGGGGTGACAGTTGCAGCACCTCTTGGTCCACTCGCGTTAATATTCAGAAAGCAAATGAGAGATATCGGCGACTCGTCCGCGCGATTTACCGCATCCGGCAAAACGCGCGCTAATTGCGAACGTGCGTTTACAACTAAATTAGCGATCACCCTGCCTTTATTTCATATCTTAGCGCGCGTGCAGAATTACTAGTCATGCGCGTATTTACGAGCGGGCGTTAACTAATGTGACTTCTAAGCTCCTTTTTATCCGGTTCAAACTAAAACGCCGCAGTACTTGTTCTCTCAAGATTTTATAAAAAATGCGGTCGATTTACTGCGTTGACAAAGACTTATATATCTGCTACAATATACACTCTATGAACATTTATACATAAGTTTGATTGCTTGATAAGGACCTGATTCCTGGGTCGAAACGTCGCATCTAATGTAACACTCTATCAAATATATTGCCAGTTGGATCAACTAAAGTCCTAATCTTATTTATTCATCACTGGTGACTTGAAGTATACCCCTCTACTTGCTCCTTTTTATTCCCCGCAGGCTTTCGAAGGTCCTTCCGCGCGAGCGGGGGCGTCGAATTTCCCCCCCCGGGGAAGATCGTTAGATTTTAACCAGCGAACGTTTCGTAATTGTAATGTCGTGGAGGCCGCCAGGCCGATCCCTTCGCACGTGGCTCGCCTAATTTATTAGGCCGCCTTGTGCACGATCACGCTTCAATTGCGTCACCGCGCGTCTACGAAGTGCCGAGGACTCCGCCGTGACGTGGTAATCAATTCCGAGGTCGATTTGCGACGGCAATAGTGCCGAGTGGTTCGACGAGTTGAGTGATTTTAATATGCGCCTCCCCCGTTGCGCGACACGAAGAGAATAACGTCGAGATGAAGAGAACGCGTAATACGCGCGAGGGAAAAAAAAGGAGTTGAATACCGTTCGGTAAATTTTGCTAAGTATACACGTGACACATGCGAAAAACTAAGAACTACAGATTGTACAACGCCACAGTGTAAACAGCGATAAATTGCTTTCGGAACGTTTACGCGGACTGCTATGTACCGAAGAATCATCATATCGCGGAGGGCAATTACGGAATAAACCAAGTACCACAATCTCTTTTCCAGGAAGAGAGCGCGGTTAATAAGGGCGTGTCATAATCGCCGGGATTGCCGGCATCGTCCGGCTCGTACGTGATTATCCTCATCACCATTATCGATCGGATCGGTTGTCGTTGAATCGTAATTGCCGTGCCCGTCAAGTTGTGTTAGGTCCCTGCGTGAGATGAAGTTTCCGCGGCGACAGTTTACGCGAAACTGGAAGATCGGCTCGCTGGGTGTTCAAAGTGTCGAATTTTCGTCAGCAAGAGACGTCGACTTGACGGAAGGCGAGGCGACAGGCCGTGCTTACGAGCCGCGGAAGAAGGAACGGCGCGTAAAGGCGTGAACCCAAAATGAAACGAGCGACGATAGCGATCGCGCGAAAACAATTCCCTCGTTTTCAGGAGCGATAAATCAAAATCTGCCGCGGCACTGCGCCGCGTCGCTGCGTTTTCGCGCCGCACGCACTACAGGCACGTTCGTGCATTACAAATAGAGACGTGCGTGCTCAAGGCGTGTCCTACACGACGCAACAAAGTGGGCACTTGTGCCTTCTGCGAATTTATCTCTGCTGACAGCTCATTATCCGATAACGATAGGCACGTCGGAGAGCAGTGGTTACAACATCGACTCGAAGGACCGATCTGTCTCTCGCTGTGTAACTCGTTTATCCCTCATTTTCATTTTTCCTTCGAGTCTACCGCTACGCCAGATATATCATTTCAACATCGTGATTTGCGATGAAGAACTTAACAATAAATACCTATCGTCGAGTAACAAATTGAGGCCTGGTTTTTCATTCTCTCGTTAATTGTTAACCAGAAGTTTGTCAATTCTCCACCTCTTCTTAGATAATAATATGAAAAAAAAGATGGAGAGTCGACTAACCTCTGGTTAACAGTTCATCAGAAAATGAAAAACTGGGCCTTAGTTTCGCGAACTTCGGTTAACTGTTAGTTCAGTCGACTCCCTATCTTTTCCCACTTCATGATTTAAGAAGAGACAGAGAATCAATTCACCTGAGATAACAGTTAACCGATGTTTGTGAATCCCTTAATTTTGTATGCCAAAAATGTCGCGAATATTTTGAAGTTGATATCGAAAATAAATGAATGGGACGCTGGCGCTGGTGATTACCGTGAAACCGTGAGCCGGGGTGAAGAATACAAGCTAAGTAATATACTTCGCAACTTATGAATAATCCGTAGATGTATGGCGAGAGGCGTGTCGGGAGAAAATAGTCGGGACGAAATTATGCGAGGGGAGAAGATACGCAAAGATCTGGATTGATTAAGATGATATCGTCGTTGATGATCGATCCTTATCCGGGAACCAGCGCATCTAGGTGGCCTGGCTATGTTTCGATTAAGTCACGATCGGTCGATCGATCTCTCTTGTCGCGCTACGAGGCTACTCTCTCTCTCTCTCTTTCTCTCTCTCGTTCGTAATTATGTTTTAATTAATTTTTCGCTGCCGGTGTATTAATGGAATAACATGCCCTATCGGGGAGAAGCCTCTTTCCAATTCGAAAAATTTTACCGGCTCTCTGTCACCAGATAAAAATCTCTTAAAAGTTTTTCAGGCTGGTCCGAAGATTTATAATTTACGCATACTAATTGCCCCCGTTTATACAGCGCGATTAATTTATGCGCATCATAAGCTAATTAATATTTGCCCCTTTATATCTGTAACACAAGTGCATTTAAAAACGGTTGTGCTGCTTGTCCAATCGTTATAATTTTTCGCTAGTGACCCCGGCTCGCGACTTCACGTAATCACAGCCCATTCATCTATCTTCGATGTCAACTTCAAAATATTCGCGACATTTTTGGCATACAAAATTAAGGGATTCGCAAACATCGGTTGACTGTTATCTCGGGTCAATTGATTCTCTTGTCTCTTCATTTGACGATGGGCGAAATGACGAAAGAAGACGAGGGGAAAAATGTTACATTACATCACTTGTATCACCTATATTCAAATATATTTGTGATATTCCAAGATAAAATATATTTATGAAGAGGTAGAAGATGTTCGGAATTTGTATATCGCGAGAGAGTTTCGAGCGGAAAATCTCGCCCGACGGATCCTCTCGAGCCAGCATCCAGCCAGGCTATCCCGAAGCTGCAACCCGCTTCTCGACTACCGCGGCAATTTCTTCGACCCTGTCGTTTTCGGCGTGTACGTCGGCGACTTTTATTTTTTTCGCTCTCTCCCTCTCATCCACGCTGCCGTACACCGCGAGCGGGATAATAACTCGCGGACGACGAGCGGAAGAGGCGATGCCACGAGGAATTATACGCTCGTAATTCGAGTTCGGCGGTACCACGAAGAGCGCCATGAAGATACTAAGCCTCGCAACTGTTCGCCTTAGGCGCGACTCTGCCAATGAGAAACGCCGTCCTCTACCTGGCGGAGAGCGCACTTTCGCGGTAACGAACGCAATGACACGAGTGCAACGAACAAGCGCTGTCGCTATTATTCCAATCTTATCAGTTACTAGTAATTACGGTGCTGGCAGGTGAATGGGATTGGACGATAAACTGGATTAAGTTTAATAATTTATGTCTCTAGCGCGATAGGAGATAAGATCGTTGGCGTAAAATAGAACTTTGTACAGAAAGTCGAAGCAAATTCCACGTCCGCGACGAATCTATTCGCGATAATTTGTATATTGTCTATATTTTTTAAAAGTTCGTCGCTCGAAGCTGTGCATTGTATCGCCAGTTCACACGAAAGCGCGCCTTTCAGATTTTTCGTTCTCTCTACTGAAAGATTGTGAATTTATTTTTGCCTTTCGCTCTAATCTTGACATGTTAATTTCGTATACAATGGAAATAAAAGTTAATTCGCCACAACACAAGCCTTCCTGTCGTATCATTCGATCAATTCCATTGCCTCCCGACATATCTCGAGATTCGTCACGATTCTTTGATAATGCCGCAGATGACGGAATTTCACTATCGCTGCTCCCGGCAGCAATCCGTTGATATGCATTAACCACTTGTCACCTTGACATATCAATTAAAATTCTCAGCGATAGGGGATCTTACTAATATCATCGTACCGGTGTGACGCCGTTCCCAAGTTCCAACACGTCGTGTATGTGTCCCGCTATTATCATTATTATCTAAACCCTGTAAAATATACGTCCCATGGATTATCGTAAATTCGCGACGACCGGGAAAAGCGCGAGATACACGGCGTGCATTAGCATTAAGGAGTATCGTTACGTGTTCGATCTTTCGTAGCCTCCGATGCGAATGGACATTATCCAGAAATTCCATTAAGAATTGAAATTAAAAGATCGATCCATCATTCACGAGCGATCTCGCTTTCCTCGAATCCCTCGTCGAGGGACGATTGATCTTGGGGGAAATAATTGTTAAGGTACTCCCCGACGATCCACGAAACACCCCGTAGATTCGCGTGAGGATGCGATCGGAGCCGGCGGCCGATCTCGAAATCGCCAGACGCGATTTGCATTTCGTATGCGTCCGCAGTCACGTTCGTTCGAGAGCTACGTCCGTCTGTCGTTGGCGGCAAATTGACGCACGCGATTAATCACGGATACCGCGCCTCCCCTCGCGGCCGTTCGCCTCCTCCGTCGGGGAAGAAACCGGAACGCCACGTTGATCCCTCAACCTTAATGAGTCCGCGAATCGCTCTATGCACTCGTAGATATCTTCGCGGGCCGATCTGTTTACTGCAAAGCGAAGAGAGAGCAGCACTCCGGTCGCGCTGCTCATACCTTTTGGTCTCTGCTCACGCTCATCTTCGCGGGTATGCGCTCTGATATCTGCATGGAGATAGTCAGACGATAGTGATGCAGTTTTGTTATGAAATACGCGGGTAGTTAAACTTGCAGAGAGTGGAGCGATTGAATTTATTTTCCGCGAAAAGATAGCGTCTTCTATTTTTCAAGAGAGCTGCAAAGATGCTATGTGCAATGTTAAAAAGTTATTTGCAATAAAATTTGCAATGGCACAATTGAGTAGTAGTCTTAAATAATCAAGATGGCGTATCGTAATATGCGCTGTATAACTAAGAATTTAAAATTGTCTCGGAGTTATATAACTCTTCTACAGTGTTGTGCATACATGATTTTAAAATTAGCTAGATAAAGATAAGATAAAAATATATAAATTTATCTTAGATAAGATAAAGATGATTTCGTTTTGAATGTATCTAGATAAAAGATGAAATTATATGATGATTCATCTAGATAATTTTCAGATAATATTTTTAAGACTCATGTAAACACAGTAGAAAAAGTTATAGAAAAATTTAAATTATAAAGGGGGATATAGAATATATTCAGGTTAGGTTATATGACACACACATAAATGCATGGTCTACAACGCCATCCATATTTAAACAGTGTAACTGTTAAGTATTTTTATGTGGCCCTAAACGAAATTATCTGTACGTTATCTTAGATAATTTAATAAAGATAACACTTTCTTTCATCTAAGATGCAGATATAGATAATACTTATTTTTATTATCTATATAAAGATAAGATAACGCTAAAATTTCATCTAGATAATCATCTATATAATTTCATTTAGATAACAGCAAACACTGCTCTTCTATGAAAAAAAAAACGTAAGACATGTTTCTTTCAATAATTCTTTGACGCTTTGTAATCTGTTTTCGAGCGAATAACAACAGCATTATAATAAAAAGCTGACAATAGGAAACTCGCCAATATTTATCGCGTAAAACCGATCGAGATTAATTACGGTATCAATATTTCACGTAATTGAATTCCAGCCAATAGATTTCTCTTTAACGTATACCTTCAAATCGAGTTTCCGTCTCAACTACTCGTCATTCTGACGTATCAATTAAAACGGATATTAATGCATAGTATATCAGTTAGAAACTGAGATCTCTCCCTCTTTCTCTCCCCGCGAACGTGTTTGTCGTCCTGCGATATTCGTCATTCCGGATAACGATTTATCGCGTAAAAATGTGAACGCGTGATGGTTACGAAAGAGGTCCACGCACGGTTGGTCCCGCAGTGTGTGTCGTGACACTCTACACTGAGAAAAATTTTCATCGAATAAACCTATTAAATAGTGTTTCCGACGGTTAATTTTTCCGATTACGTTTTCCGATTAAATTATGGATACATCCGATGAAATGCAGTTACCGATGAAATTTTATTGAAAAACCGGTCATATTTTTCATCGGACAATTTAATTGGATATATCCGTTTGTTATTATGTAATTGGATCATCCAATATTTAATCGGACATTTTTCTCAGTGTAGGAATGAGTTTCAAAAGACAGCTAAATCTTTTCTGTAGAAATGTCAAGATCATTTCCCGGTCATAAGTAATTTCAACTGAGGTGCCTGATGGCAAATATTAATAAATGAAATTTGGGCAAAGTTTCTTTAGAGTGTTTGATGAAATATTTTCGATATCGAAAGTCAAGTTTCTTAAAAGTGACTCGACGGTTTGTAGTAACAAGAAATCGACCCCTGAAGGATCTCTCGTTATTACAATACATCCTGTATGCACACACTTTCGTTCCGCGGGTTCATGCGTTGCGGTATCGCGACCCCTTTTTCCTTCGATTCCCGAGTAACTTAACACCCGATGCGATTTCAACGGCGGATTGCATTTCGCACTTTCGAGCCCGTCGGTTCATATTTACGCCTCAAGCCGGTCGTTAAATCTCGACCTTTTGTTTCAGCCACTCTTACGGCTTATGTGTATTTTCCCTCGGTAACAATCAGGCCGGTCACGTTCAACTGTGGCTAATGATTCAGTAAGGGGAATGATTGAACCCTCTTGATCCTGCCTCTAGATTGCTCGTCAAGTCGAAAAGGATAACTAATTTCCACAAAGATGTTTATGAGAGTTGACTGCAATTAATTTACATCAAGCTGCGTTATACGTATTTAAGGCCCGGTTTTTCATTTTCCGGTTAACTGTTAACCAGAGGTTAGTCGACTCTCCATCTTTTTCTACATTATTATCTAAGAAGAGACAGATACTCTACTAACCTCTGATTAACATTTAACCAGCAAATGAGAAACCAGGCCTAAGAGGTTGCGTTATATTAAAGTACACATTATACTTGGACGCATATAAGGCTAATTCCAAATACAGCTATAATACTTCTGCTGTTCGAGACTGGTATGTTAAAATAATGAAAAATAAGCCTGGCTGTTTTCGTTCAATATATACCAAGTTTCAACGATCGTTTAAAAATAATCAATGCGATATTAAACGTGACATGTTTTATTGGTGCGCGGGAAAAAATGCTGTTAAATTTAAAAAACAAAGTTGCTCGAATTAAACGTTAATGTCACGGGCTGCCACGAACATAAATAATTTGCTATGGATTTTAATTTTAAGCATTGAACTAAATATTCAGATTATTACGACAACTGTGTGATGTTTTTTGTTCATTAATATCGATGTTGCTCCAACGATTTTATTTCAATTGCACTGATCTTGTTGATGCAACTTCATTTTTTCCCCGTGTGCGCGTTGCACATGTGCCCTTTGTCGGCAAACTGGCAAACAATTTTGCGCAGTACACTCATAATTTCATACGTTACTTCTTATCGAATATCACCGAGATACTCTCGCTGCGTTACACGTAGATACGTCGAGTCGACGTGGAACGAGTGCGGGGAGATAATATCGAGGAAATACAATTTATCCTGGAAAACGAACGATCGTAGATCGCGTTGTCGCGATCTATCGGATTTCGTTTGATAGCAAAATGCATATGTACGTTATACCGAGGCCGCTTACCGCACGAACGCCACGATGATAATAATTACCACATGGGTGGCCACGTTATGATTCGCATTGCCATCTTATCACCAATTTTTCTCCTTATTACAAATGGAGATACACGCCCATCTAAACGTCTTCTGTCTAAAAACCGCGCAATATATCGCGGTGCAATTTTTTTCCGGGATAAACTTCGTTTACACACTGATAGAAAAATATAGTTGAAATAACCATAATTTCACTATAATTTATAGTATCCTGAGGCGCCAAACATATAGAATAGTGCTTTTTACTATGAAAAATATTTTTAATGTAACTTAAAAATATAGTTCATAAAATCATAATATTTATTTCATAAAACCATATAATTATGATTCTCATTGCTAAAATGTATTGTTAAACGGAACATCAGATTGCAAAGTAGGAGGAACTATATATTTATTGTAATCCGTGTTCATAATAATAGAAAACCATATAATAGTACTTCTTACTGTTATTTA
>NW_011967184.1:911147-938822 GCF_000949405.1 Vollenhovia emeryi | reverse complement strand
ATAATAGTACTTCTTACTGTTATTTATGGTTGTAAGGTGTACTACATCACTTTGCACTCATAAAGAATAGTACAAGATAGCATCTTTCAAAGAAAAGATAAGCTTATACGAATGCGTAAACTTATCCGTATTTATAACACCCTAAGCGGTTTTTTAAATACGAGAGAGTCTTGTACCGCGCGTCCCTCTAGTGAAGACATTCCGAACCACTTCACTTTTGTTTACCATGCGAATAGTAAAGTGGATGATAGAAAGTATAGTTAAATTTACTATTATTGGCATCACTATGACTATGTGGTTGTTATTACTATTATTATAGTGATAATTACTATAAAAATGATATTCCTGACTATAATTATTTTACTATGCAATTATAGTCGCAAATACTACATACTTTTCTATCAGTGCAGACGCTCATTAATAGTCGTGCCATTTCACCCATGAATGAATTGTCACGTACTTTAGTGGCTTAACGAATGTCTAAAAGGTATTGCACGGACGACAGGTCGAGTCGACTTTTGCGAGACAAATTTGCGACGTGAATTACGATCGGACGAGAATTCCGACGAGTTATGGCGCCCATTACAGGCCGGTACGAGCGGGGCGCGTAATCAATGTATCAATTCTAATCGCGCTTACACGCGAGCCGACTATTATCGCGCGCCTGAAAGTGCATTCGTCCATCGTCTACGCAATAATGCCACGAGCGAGCTTTTACACGCTCGTAACCCGGGAAAGCCGTAACGAGCGTTTACAGTATAACGACGGGCGTTTCTGCAATCTCCCCCCCCCCCTCACTCTCTTTCTCGCTCTCTTTCGCTCGCTCTCTCGAATCCGCACGACGAATGTTTACGACGAATGCAGGCAGGCGTGCGCGCGGTTACGAGCTCCGGCTTCGGCGTCCAACTGGTCCCAGCATCTAGCATTTCGCGGCGCGGCGCAGCGGAATTCTTTGCCCGCGATTCTCGGTAATTCAATACCTGGAAACGATTTCACCCCTCGTGTTACGCGCCTTTACGCGATATCGGTCGCTCCCGCTTTTGATCGCTCGTAAGCCCGAAGCCGCGCGTGGATATCGCCAGTTGTACGATAACTCGATTGCAATTTGTACACTGAGAAAAATTTCCATCGGATAAACCAACCGAATAGTGTTTCCGACGGTTAATCTTTCCGATTACGTTTTCCGAATAAATTACGCATATATCCAATGAAATTTCAATGAAAAACCGATCACGTTTTTCGTCGGATGTACAATTTAATCGGACATTGTAGAAAAATTGCGTGGCGACCAATGGCTGGCAAATTTTAATTGAAGAAACTCGTTGCAAAAAATATTACCTCAGCCAGGGTTTGAACCTGGACCTCCCTACACTCTAAGCGGACGTCTCACCAATTCGAGACGAGTCTCAGTGGCCGAATTGGTGAGACGCCCGCCTAGAGTGTAGGGAGGTCCAGGCCCAGGTTCAAACCCTGGCTGAGGTAATATTTTTCGCAATGAATTTCTTTGATTAGAATTTGCCAGCCATCGGTCGCCATGCAGTTCTTCTACATTGTTTAATCAATTACCGGTGTTAAATAATTCTTTACGTTAATCGGATATATCTGCACTCTGCACTTGTTATTATGTAATTGGATTATCCGGTTGTATTTAAGCGGGCATTTTTCTCAGTGTAACGGATAAACGACTGAAACGTCAGTCCGACGTTCATAAATATGACGTTAAACAAATCGAGTGTATCACGCGCTCACTGTCTTAATGATTAAGTCCATCGTTCATTCCGTAACACGTGTGAGTCGAGCGGGACTCGAATCGATTCGAAAAGATGCATCGCTGTAAAAGGGATTAAAGGGAAATAAATTGGAGCGCGCGGCCGACGAGAGAGTGGCGCTCCGGGCGCTGCGATAAGGAATCGGCTCGATAAATTGTAGCGACCGGCCGAGGACGATCGACATAATCCGCGTCATTCGTGCTCGTAAACGTCAGGTCGACTTAGCTGAAATCTCCGAATTGATGACAATTATTCTCATGGAGTGTCGCCGAGATTGGCCGCTATCACTCCCGTTCGATCTGGTTTTGTATTCACCGGCCTCGCACGTCGCGACCGGCTCGGGGGAGCCGAGTGCCACGAGGGGAAAGGGAATTCTCCAACTCGGCATAATTTCGATGCAAGTATGTTGCCACTCTCGTCGATTCACGATATTCGGATGCAGATCGAAGCCTGCGGAACGACACTGTAGTGGACACGGCGAATACGGAAAGCATAAATTCGCAGTGAGACGCGCGAGCGAGCCCTCGGAGCGCGGAGCATTAACTTCTCCATAAATTATTATAATCTTTGATATTTAAGTATTTTACGCGTCTCCTCTTCGGCCACTCGCGCCACGAGAAACGTCATTCTGGAACTGCGAACCGAGATGTCTCGGTAACCACCGTCCGGAACGATTCCTCGGCCTTGGACGAATAGTCCTCGCGCAGCGTGGAAGCAAGCGTGTTCGGTGTTGCCTGCAGTTAAATATATCCCGTGGCAACTGGAAGCTCGCTCTCGATATGATTGAATTAAAACGAATCGCGCGCCGGCGCGGGGCCGCAATTATCCGACTATTGGCCGCGATACATCATTCGTAATCGGCCGATTGCTGTGCTCGGATCCCGCGGAAATCTCCTGCCGTTCCTACGTCGGTATCCTACGTAAGGAATCCTACGCTCCCCGTATCGTTACGTCCCATCATTTTCATGCGGCGCGACCCCACAGCGCTCGGCGATTTGCCGCGCGTCGCACTTTTATCCCTTCCCCTAATCTTAATTAATTTCAGCCGCTTATTAGCCGCCGGCCGGCCTCGCTCTCCACCCGATACTCGCCTCCTTACGTCAGAATGGCTACGACGAATCCGAGGATGGGCCGCTCGTGAATCAGCCATTCAGCCGGAGTTCGATGAAAAAAATCGCGGTGCTATTCTACACTTGTAGAAAGACACCGCGCGGTTCCAATTAAAGTGCTATTCAAATATCGCAGATTCTTCAAGTAGTCGTGACGCGTTACGTACATAGCATTAACTTTCAATTTAGCGATGTTTATTTTAAGTTTCTCTTCATTCAAAGGCACTGTCCAGATAAGGACTGTTAATTCTTCACACCTGGGATCGATAATAAATTCAATAGCTGTTCGAGGAGAGCCCGGTTCAATGGCCCGCCTGAATCAACCGTTCGAAGGAGGCGATCAAGTTCGAATACTAGGCCCACCGATGGCGTAATCCTCGAGGCCGGAATAACGCGAGAAGGCGACGTGTGTTTGCCATTATCTCGTATTTTACGAGTAAACACACCAACAGAAAAAAATTTCCAGATCCACTGCTATTACACTTCAACGTATCATAAAATAGGATCGATATTGCGCCAGTCATATTTATTATAGAGAAAGGAATATTTTAATCTTAAATGACACATTCTAAAGTCTAGAATAACAGTACACTGAGAACATTTTTCATCGGATAAACCAATTAAATAGTGCTTCCAATGGTTAATCTTTTCGATTACGGTTTCCAATTAAATTACGGATATATTCGATGAAATACCGATGAAATGATTAAAAAACCGATCGCAGTTCTCATCGGATATACAATTTAATCGGATATATCCGTTTGTTGTTATGCAATTGGATTATCCGATTATATTTAATCGGACATTTTTCTCAGTGTATGTATCGTCTTTTGTCGAATATCGTGGTGCCAACTTCGTGCGTTGTAAGATGGAGGGAAAATTTATTCTGAACGCGAAAATATATAAACTTACATTTATACAAGTTACACAGTTGAAAAATTTGTGTTAAATTTAACAGATATCACATGTCCCAAACGGTCCACACAAATTTTTGTGTTAATTTAACATAATATGGATATGTTAAAGGATCACACTAATAGTCTGTTAATATTTTAACACAAAATAAATGCAAATCTCAAAATCATTTAACATAAATTTTGTGTAAACTTAACATATTTTTTTAATGACAAAATGAATTTTAAAAATGTAATTTTTACGACTCAGAGCCGTGACAGGATGGTAGTGTCTAAATATTCTATTCTAAATTTATTGCAAAAAAATATCACCTCGGCCAGGGTTTGAACCTGGACACTACCATCCTGTCACGGCTCTGAGTCCTTTAATTCTTTGAAATTTGTGTTGAACACATACGAGCCTTACTAATTTATTTAATTTATGTAATTTTTACATTTCATAATAAATAGGAATGTATCTTCGGGGAGGTAGGCACTAACAATAAGACACGCCACTTATTTTTCGGCGAGAAAAGTAACGGGCTAGGATTCGAACCTAGGACCTTCAGCTTGCCAGGCGAGTGCTCTTCCAACTGATCTATCCAGGCCCAGATGTAATAAGCCAAATGGTCCGAGATCACTCTCTTATGTTATATAGAATAAAATCAACATTTCATTCTGTAAATTTTAACAGATAAATCTTGTTACTAATAATTGTGTAAGATTACAAAATAAGTACACATTGTGTTGTTTTAACATTTCTTTTCAGTTATTTTAATAATTCTACATTTAAGGTCAATTAACATAAGAGCAATCTGTTAAATTAACACATGAATGTGTTAACCATTTAACACAAAAGTTTTAACGGGCATTTCTTTTAACAAGAAAACAAATTTTCCAACTGTGTATAAAAATAAGGCGATATCAAAATAAAATGAATATAGTTCTTATTCTCCTTTAACGAATTAAACAAGATTGACTTACTATATGGAGAATAAGAACAATTGATTTTATTTTGATATCGCCTTATTTTTATACTAAACGAGGTTGTGAGAAATATAAATGCGCCAAGAATATTCCTTGTAACAGAAATCTTTTCTGAGGGTGCAGTTTCAAGCTTAGACTTTTATTAAAAAAAATATCCATCTCGCGATACAAAAGTGCTCGACTTCTCGTACGAGTTTACGCAATATATTTCAGCCGTAGATCTCGTATTTCAGAGTTAAACTCGTGCGCCTGGCACGCTAATTGATATGTTTCATTGATAAAAATTGCACCGCTCACTGGGGAGCATTCTCGTAATCAACGTAATCTAAAAGCGCTCGCCAGTTTTATACGTTTACGCGCAGAGACGTAATTCGCTACCAACGTGTTTCGTCGTAATCAGCTGTCGGCGTCAATATTCATCAGAACGCATTGGCTCTCTCTCTTTCCCTCTCTCGCGTACACGCGACTTACGACGCGCGAGATGAATAATTGCATCTCGTATGCAATCGCGCGAGATGCGTCTCCTGATTGGCGCTGGGCGCGGGCGAGCGCCGTCTCCTCCGCCGCTCCTTATCGCGCGCGATTGCGCGTCTGGTGACCTAATTGCGGCAATCGGATCTGCTCTCGCGCCCGTTTGAACCCGTGACTCACGCGCGTGCACTTCGCGACGCGTGCGCGTGTCGACCCCTCTAATCAATTTAACACGCAGCGCGCGGCTCAAGGGTGGCCGCGTGGGTCACTTCGCGAGAAAGTCACGTAATCGCCGCGATAAGCCGTCGCCGCGCGTCAGCGTAAACTTTATACGCGCGGCGTCCCGGAGCGTCAACCGCGCATTCCTGCCGCGGCTCTTGAAATTTGATTTAGCAACTTACGTCCCAGCTCTTATCGAAATGTATAATCCTCCTAACGCTCGTATCACACTAGCGACTCGCGACTACGATTGCGATTACATTGGCGATTACGATTGGCTATTTCAAATTTTAATGGCTGCCCAGTCAATCACAATCGCAGTCGCGAGCCGCCAGTGTGATACGAGATATAACGCGGCGAGTGCTGCAGCTCATCGGTAGCCGCGGGATCACCTCGCATACCGCGATAACTAATCCATCTGCCGTTACGCATATAATTTACTTTCGGGGAAGAGCGGAATGCATAATGAATACCTCGAAATTTATGTTAATTATTATTCGTAACGGGACGAGTCGTCGTCCCGTGAGGCCAGAAGAGAGGAACGGGTGGGATTGCGCGATCGGTCCCTTTTTCGATTTCGATTCGCGCCGGGAACGCGTCTTCCGAGAAGAGGGAGACGATTTATTCGCCCCGGCCTCGGCACATCCCAGAGAATCGAGGGAACCGCCCGTGCAAACGGAAATCTCCGAAATTCGTGCAACGAGAGCTTTAATGAGGGTTGCGCTCGCAACCCGCAGTACCCGCGGCAGATTGCACGCGGCATCTCGCCGATTATGCATGCGCGCGTTGCATGTGGATATTTCGACCGCAACGTGCCTGTAATTTCGGATTACGGGCAATCATACGTACGCAGGCTGTATCGCGAAGATCACGGATAAGCCGAGCCCGGGAAAAAAAAGCCGCCGCGTGTAGGCCGTTGCACGTGCTGCGCTACGAATTTCCGTAATGTGCGAAAACGAGAGGCGATCTCTCATCTCGCGATCGCGTTGATCTTTACGTACGCCGCGTTAAAGCTTGTACGTTTACGCGAGATGCTTTAACCCTTTCGCGCCTGATAAATCGTACGCGCGGAGAATAAATCTGGATCCCGAGTCGAATATTTTGGGAGCAACGAGATCGAACTAAGGTCTTTGTGTCGGATAATGTATTGAATTTTTTACCTCGGATAGGCCTGAAAAGAGTCGCCGTTTCCTTTTCAGCAGTGAAGAGGCCAATGCGAGTGTAATGAAGAGTTCAATAGATCCTCGTCGGTCCAAGAGATTTCAAAGAGGGTGAAATATTTCATTACATTCTCTCCGAGGGTTAGAATCAAGTTGAACACAATTGTTTTTACTCGTCTGGGCCTCAAATTCGAGTTTCAAACCGACTCCGAGGTCCTTGGGATGACGCGTAGCTCTGTGCTAACACGAGTGATTAGTAATGGTAGGATCCTCGTCCCGTATATTTTCCCGTTAAGGCAAATTTGAAAAGTTCAGCGCTTGAAGGAGTTTAAGCGCCTAGCGTTGGATTCATAGTGTTTAATCAAGATTAAGCACGAATTTCAAGGAATTTTAAGAGCTATCATGCCGATATAACCTAACGGTTGAAACCCTAGTAGCACAGTGCACTGGCAAAACGTTGGCCCAACGCAACCAAATATTGGGCCAATGTTTAACCAATGTTTGTTCAATGCACTGTGCTACTAGGGAAAGCATTCTCACAAGAGGGTAAACTTAAAAGCAAAAAGACTTCAAGGTCCAAATGAAGACGGGACAGAATAATTGAAGACATTGCTGCAAGAACGAGGTAAGTCCACATTTTATGTTTCCGAGATAAACGAAAAAAACTTTCCCCCGTTTTCCAATTTTGTTTCAGAAAGTTTATTTATTTTACATTATATTCTTCTTGGCTATCCATTAGCGCATACTTATTCAAATAATAACAAACTTTCAAAATACATGAAATTTTAACACTTTTAATTTGGACTTGCCTCGTTCTAGCACCAAAAATGGAAAAAATGCCTAGCAACAGAACATAAACTAGCCAAAAATATTTGAAAGTACCTTTTAGATAGTTATAGTAATAAATTAGTAAAAATAAATAAGAAACTATTAAATTAGCTAATTTTTTTCCGCACTTGCCCCGTTCTTGCACCAATCTGCTTAGAGGGGCAAGTCCAAAAATCTCAGTTTATTTAACTAACAATGCACTTACGTACGTCGTTTTTACACCAATCGATCGGGCTTGGAACGTTGCATATAATGATGTTAAAACATCATTTTCGCCAAAAAGTGGACTTACCTCGTTCTTGCAGCAATGTCTTCAATTGAGGCCCATTTCGGGATCAAATACTCGGGATATTTCTTTGAGCGAGGTTCCAGAGGGTTTCGAAAAAGGCTAGACCGTGCGAATAATTACGGCTTGCTAAGGAAAAAAAAAAAAGATTCCGGACGGGTCCGCAGGTCATGGCTGCTGAAATGCAGGCGCGGAAAATTGAAGGCGTGGGTAAGAACTGCCGTAATCGATTTTCATCGAGCCAAGTGTCGATAATGAGTCCCGCGCGCGTGGATCAGGGAAAGTTACGTCTCGTTTATCGATTTGCTTAAGTTCAGCGCGCGGATACGCCGCGCTATTACGGGCACGCCGCGTGTATGATGCGCGGAAGATAATGACGCGTGGTTCTGATACCACCGCCCCCCTCCCCCCCCGCCCCACGGGACGTAACGCTCCTTAAGGTCGGGCCTGTTCCGCGCGATCTGATCGTTAATTGCGCAATAAATAGCATCAGCCTTGCGCCTTTTAGAGAATCGCTATGCGCATTTTCAAATGGACCAATTAACGCAGCCGCGGTATCAAATTACATCGCGCAAGAGACGATGATTATGATGTTTCTGCAAATGACACGGACATTAGTCGGCGTCTGCTTAGAAATCTGCCATTGAGGGCGCCGCGGTCCCGCGGGGGGAACCACGTGTTCGCTCGAATTAATCACGGACGTAATTAAGAGAAGGCATTAGTCGACGGCGCGCGTTGCAGGATGCTTATTACGGTGTCAATCGCGCGGGGGGGAAAATTTCCAGCGCGCTTATCGCGGCGGTGTCCCCCGCGGAATAACATTCCCCGATAATTGCACGGTCGAGAGCACACGCGCTCTCTCGGATATTATACAAATGTAATTTCTCATAATCCCACAATGCGCCGCACCTGTCCGCGCCGTGTTATTATCCCGCGGAGTCACCGCGCCTCGCATTATCTCCCGCCCCGTGGAGGTTTTCGCTGCCTAAATTGCAATTTACCAGAACGCAATCACGACCGCCCGCGGAAACGTTTACCGTTTCCCACCGCGAGGATCGAACCCCTCTCTCGCTTCGCAACGGAGCGCGGCCTCTGACTCCTCCGCATTGCGAAGGGTCAAGGTTCGTTGCGAAACGTTCCGGGCCGATTAAATACCGCAAGGTGGATCGGCGCGCGATCGGTTCGCTCGTGTCGCGATCGCAAAATTCGCGGTACGAGCGGCGGCTCCGGGCATCGATACGATCCCAGCGAGTAGATAAAACCGAGAAATATTGAGTTGTAGACGCCAATTCTGCAGAAGTGTCGTAGATAAGATAGCATCGCGAAACAACTTCCGTCTGAAGTGTACCGGCGCCTATCTCGCCGCTAATAACACCGGACTCGAAATCATTACGTTTATGATACGCGGCGTAAAAAATGGATCCGAGCCCCGCGTTATTAAATGTATACACCGCCGCGGAGTGTATCACGTAGCCGCGGCCAAGAAAAATCCGACTCGCCGGCCGGAGCAAACGGACGAGCCGGTGCGGTTTCCTTACAAATGGGGACCGCTCGCGTAACGACAGTTGTCGGCGATCAGATATCAGAGTCGACTCGATTTTCCATCAACGCGCGAATCGCTGATAAGGTAATTAATTGCCGAGCAGCGGTTCGCTGCCTGTCCGCGTCACCGCGAAATTACTTTAACGCGGCTCACGCTGCGCGCCTACACGACGGTATTTAATTGCGCGCGCTTAATTACGCCGATCCGCCGCGGTTTGGTCGTTCGACGCGGTGGGAAACACGCAGGAGTTACAGTCCCGCATCTATAAAGTAGCTCCGGAGTCGTTATTAATGTATACGAAACGATTTAAGTTACGACTAGCCCGTACCTGCGAGAATCGCTGTAAGCGCGGCGTTGGAAAATGGCCGATTATAATTATTCAAGTGGCCATTACGGCGTTATAAAAGGCAACGCAAATTTTAAATAACGTATATATATATATAGCACGCGCAATCATTCCGCTTCTCCGCCAGTGTCTATTTTTCCACTTATCTATCGTCGCGCGTATAATTGCCATCCGGTTCTTATCGCGGACAATGATGCAAGAGAGAGTTCGCTATCGCGGCCCCAAGTCCGTCCGATCGCGATCGCGATCGCACCGCCTACGCCTGGGCATACGTGGCTCTCGCGAGAGAGCAACGGCGAGTACCGGGGCCGCATAACGACGTAGTTATGTGCTCACGTATGCGAGTATCCGTCCCGGTAATGCCCGGCGGCGGGATCCGGTGGTGCATCTATCCGTTTTGTTTGCTTCGCGCGCAGGATTAGAGGGCCCCGTGATGCTGGGCTCTCGCGCTACACCTGTTATTGAATAATAACCACGTACGGGGCCGGATCCTCGATCAGGAATCCCCGGCCTACCCTGGCATCGCGTAGAAAGACGCGTTGCACGAATCTACCTATCGGCTGTTGGGCGAATTATCGCAGGAAATCGCGGAGTTCGCAACGAGCCGCGAAAAGAATTGCTGCGCGCGATTCTTCATCGGCAACGTCGACACGACGATTCAGGACGTGGCCTCGATAAGACGAAAACAAATCGGAAGAAAAACGAGGGGAGAGACGGAGAGATGAAGGGTTCCGAAAATGAAGAGATGTAACGACTAATTCAGCATTGCGATAATACGCGCTGCTTGCCGAAGGACTTGCGTGTCGATGATTTTATACTCGATTCCATATCGGAGCGGCATTCCACGGGGATCGGGAGAGAATGCGTGACAGCATCTTTATTAACTCTTTGCCTCATCAATTATCACAAATCCTCGGTTGCACCGCGTAATTTAGTTGTCAACTACCGTATAGGCTTCGCTATAATACGCCGCGGAGATCAGTATGGAATACCTACTGTTGCTATACGATACCCGTGGGATTTACCGCGGGATTTGAAGCAACAGATACGATTCATGGAACAGTGATTTGCATTATTGAAGGATATCGATTCGTATCTCGCCGGCTTTGCAAAAAAAAAAATCATCAAATATTCGGTGCACTATTCGAATTAATTCAGTTTATGTGACAATAAATAAAATACATATTCTTGCTTTGTGGCTTTTCAAGTCCATTTATCGAAAGTAATTTCTGAAAATAAAAATTTAACACGTCTAATTTGACGGATAGGAATTTAATATACAGATCGGTTTGAGGAGCCATGAGCCGCGATGGGAATATTATTATATAATATTCCATATGATAAATCGCAAGACTTTCCTTTTCCTTTACAGCGCATCGCGATTGCAACGGCCTAAATCTTTTTATGATATCGTTCGAGATATCGTTACGGTATCGGGTAAAAATCATTCCTTCGCCCACGGTGCGAAGTACGCTTATCTGCAAAACGATAACTAATGCAAACCATTATTTACGATTACCGCCGCGGAGCACTGTGATCTGATAAACACGATGGGATACGATGCAAATTGTATGAACCGCGGCTCTCGTACCGGCCTCGGTGCAAGACCGGTCGAAAAAGCACGTAGCGTAAACAGCGCGTTGCAGCGCGAACGCGATGCGGAATGCGCCGCCACGTGCGGTGCGGGCCAACGGAACGGGCAGGAAGGAAGTTCGCCTTCTCGTGTTTGACCGGACACGCGCGACTGCCGGCGAGATATCGCGAGATATATGCCTACGCGCTCCGGCCGGCGCGGCGCGCGGAAGATGCAGCTCAAAGCCGCCGCGCGCGCGCGCGCGCGACCGAGCGGTGCATCGCCGCGGGCGCGATGCATTGTATCTCGTGCCGACGAGAGAAGGAGCGAGAGGGAGCGAGAGAGCGAGAGAGCGAGAGAGCGAGAGAGCGAGAGAGAGAGAGAGAGAGAGAGAGAGAGAGAGAGAGAGTCTTCGTGCATTGCGAGCACTGACCAATTAACATTGTTAGAACCTAACGCTCTTGTCTCGTAAGACGTGCGTGCCAATGTAAAGAAAGAATATTGACCACTGTTCGAAATAAAGGGATTGCACTTGTCTCTGCTAATGGCGATCGTGAACTTGAACAAAATGATTTTCTCACGCACAGCGTTGACTACGCAAACAATATACTCCAAGCGCGAAATCGTACAGAGCTGACGTTGACCGGGCTCGATCAAACGGCGTCGTAATCGGGACGTTCCGTTCGCTCGTCTTAAAGCATTTAACGACGCTGATCTCGATTCACTTTATTTTCTACCTCGCACGGCGCGAGGGGCTGAAGGGACGTTGTAATGAGTAGAAAACGAATCGTGGATTTACGAGCCGCGGATGGGCGGACCTTGATATACGCGAGATACGGTAATAAACGATTAACCTGAGGAAGATGCGGTCCATCGCGCCAACTACTGGAACGACGAGCACAGAATTTCCAGATGTAAATCATAAATCGTACGCTAAGTTGCACAATCGAGTCGCACACCGATTTCTAAATCGCTCGCCCCGATACATCTGATATACGCGTCCGACTTGGATATTCTTCCCGGCATCGCAAACCGAATGCCGATCCTCGCGAACCGACGAGACTGGAGACCACCCATACGTACATACGCTAACATTTTTCTCCAGAAATCGCGTGTAAAAATATCTGCGACTAATCGCGAGCTCTCCCTTCATCTTTCTTGCGGCGGGTCCCACGGAATCAGCAATCTATCGGTGGTAAAAGTAGCGTTACCGAACACGATACAGTGTGTAACAGCACGGCGGAACAAGATCGCGACAGAGACAAGAAGAGACTGTAACCGCAACGAGGAGAGACGAGCATGACGACATTAAAGGCATACACGACGTGCAAAGAGAAAAAAACAAATACGGCACGCTCCTCGTGGCAGAGGCCACCGAGTAAAACGAAACAGTCTTCATTAGAAACGTCGGGACGTCTATCAAACGATAATTGGAATAAGTGTGAATGTGATATTAACATAATTTAATATCAAGAAGAATACCATTGTCGCCAGTAATCGATTAAAAACAGGAAGAAAACTGTATAACGACGGTTTATTCCAACGTTTCGACCATCCGGACTGTGGTCCTTTTCAAGGAATTATCTACAAAATATTGGAGAAACTTATCTGTGAGCCGTTCGTATAACAATTGGCAGTATAGCCACCGAGACGAAATGAAAATTCACAACTCCACACTCACATGGATTAGTTAAAAATTGTAAAAAGATGTCATCCGTCTCTGGATACCGGAGTCGAAATTTTAATCCTATGTTGAACGTACGTAATTTAATTCTATTATATAATAGGACCTGAGGCAGTAAAAGGGATCGAACTGCAAGTACAAGATTCACTCGTGCTTTGAAACTGATAGTATCGGAAATTTCTATTTTTGCCAATTTAGCGCTAAAGTAGGTTCTTTTAAGTAGGAGCTAAAGTACATTTTTAGAATTAGAGATTCAAGGGGGGAGTAAAAAAATATAATGTCATCAAAGTAGGTTATCGCTTGCCTATGTAGGTGTATAGATCAGCTAAGTAGGTGTAAATTATCCTTAAAAGTGTCAAAATTTCGACTCGGGTGTCGGTCGGAGAAAACTGTGTTCGAAGGCACGTCCATCCGACGCAACGACCTTGAAAAGGATCACAATCCGGATGGTCGAAACGTCGGAATAAATTGTTAAATTAAACCACCTTAGCCAGTTGACGTCGTTAAACAATAATTTAATATGTTCATACTGTAGTCTTAGAACGCGATCCTCCTGCAATCGTTAATAATTCTCGCGGCAGCTAACTAGATCCATCCTTAAGACTAAACCGACGGTGCGAGTCCCTTCGCGAGTACAACGTAGTCATTGTTACACGCGCTCTTTCCCCTCCCGCTCCGCGTACGTATAACCCGCAGCACCACGCCGCACGAAAAATTTTATCTCAACTGGGAAGCGCGAGTATCGCGCGAGTTGTTTCGCTCGAAAGGGTACAAAGGCAATCTCGCTTGGGCGAGGCATCATCGCGAAGGATCATCGCGAGAACGAGCAGGAATAAGATGCGTCTTCAGACCTTTGATCCGCGTGCGTGCGTGCCTGCGTGCGTGCGTGCGTGCGTGATGCGAGCGCGCGCGTTTAAGTAAACCCGCGCGATGAGTTATAGCGCACGGAAATAAGAGCAAATAAGGGTGGGCGAGGGGCAACTGCCCGACACGAGGAGCCAAAGGGGGTTGGCTGTATCTCGTTGTAAATTACTCTTATCATGCGCGTCTCGCGCGGTTGACGTCCTGACGGCCGGGCAGGAACGCGCTGCCGCCGGATTGAAATGTCCCTTACGCTTCTTTATCGCGGCTGCGGCGACCTGTGTGAATTCCGGCCGATACGTCCGATGGTATCTCGAGATGCGAGGGAGATGATCTTCCGTCTCTGTGCATCTTTCACGCGATTTGCTTCGAAAAGACAGACAGAACCCGAGTCGAAATTTTGGTCCTATGTCGAACCTTTAATTCTATTATATGTATATTGTAGTAGGGCCTAAAACAATAAAAGAGGTCGAACTGCAGGTACAAAATTTACTCCTACTTTAAAACTGATAGTATCGGAAATTTCTGCTTTTGCCAATTTAGCATTAAAGTAGGTCCTTTTAAGTAGGGGCTAAAGTAAATTTTTTAAATTAAAGATTCAAGGGAGGAGTAAAAAATATATAATGTCATCAAAGTAGGTTATTGCTGGGGTCTATGTAGGTGTAAATTATCCTTAAAAGTGTCAAAATAATACCAAAATTTCGACTCGAGGAAACGCATACTTTACGTCAGCTGAATGGGCTCCGGCGTATCCCTTTCTGTATGTCTCGGCGCTCGTTCAATTTGTTTTAAGAAATTAATTGAATTTATAGATTTGTACGTTACGACATATTGGATTTGCATATATGATAATTACATGGTCTTACGTTCGAAAGGACGCAATGTAATTCCCGTCTAATTAAATGTAATCCCTGTGACGAAGGTGATTAGGCCGAGAGAACGCCTTCGCGATTGTCGTATTAAAGTCGTCTTATTTCTACGCGAAGGCGAACGGGAGTCGTTGGCACACTGCGAGTGACATTAATCTGCTTGAGCGGCGCCGATATGTCACTACAAGCTTAATACTCCTGCAATGTTACATAATTATTCTTACGGGGCTTCTCGATGAGAGAAAGCCTTTTTCTTCGTCATCATAAACTGTACGTGTTTCGAGATAGTCTCGCATATTATTATTTTAATTGTAATCATGTTACTGCCAATATTACTTTTTATGTACGATATTATTTCAATAAACGAATGTTTGACGTAATGGATTTCATTAATTTCCAATTCCTATTATAAAACTTAATTCATTTGCACACGCAACATCTGAAACATTACACAGGGTGTTTCCTAACAAATTGTGTTCACGATATTAGAACTTGGTCTAAGTTCTAGTTCCGAGAAATGTGTAGCCAATCAACTTGCAGCTTTAATGGAATAGTACTGCGAGTTGATTGACTACATATTTCTCGATACTAGAACTTGGACCAAGTTCTAGCATCGTGAACACAGGCCTTAGGTAATGTCGAAAACTCCAGGAAACGATTCCTTGGGCGACCTTAGAAGAAACAGTTCCAATGGACGTGAAGCCCAAAATCGCCGTTTCCCTGTAGAGTTACGCGTATTGCGAATAGTATTGAAAAAAATCGACAGTTCTGTTGCGCAGATCGTAAACTTAATTAGTCCGAAGAAAAACAAAAGAATTCTTTGATTACCTTGCGTAATTTTCTATTAAGGTGAAGTGTACGAGCCTCGAGTGGCAAATGAGGAATATTTTCTTTTATTTTTAGAAACGGACTGTATTACTTGATAATATTTTTATGCGTTTTGCGTCGCACACTAAGGAAAAAGGATCCGACTCGAAATGTAGATAAAGGTACGCGCATCGGCAAAAGTGTGCGTTTATGGCACATCTCGAGAATGCGCTCGGTGTACACTTGCGCCCACCCCGACGCACTTTTCCACGCACGATTACCGATCTTCACGCATACACGCCCCAGATTTGCGCAGACGGACTGCGAGCAGAATCGCTAATCTACGGCGAACGACAGAGCAAAATGAAAATTTCACGCTGCGCACGAAAAAAAAATGCGCAACTATCTTTACGAGAATGACGACACAACGAAGTCCTTCTTATCGTAGTTGACTCAACAATGTTGACTATTACTTAAGTGTGCCAGAAAATGCTAAAGGAAATGCAAATAATAAAAAATTACGACGACTTTCAACTTGGTCAGAACAAAAGAAATCGCCGTCCGGCGAGATACACGCACGAGAGCGACGGTAGGGTTGTCGCAGGATATCGCGCGTGTCCAACCGGGAAATTGAATGAATTAGATGACGACGACGAAGAAGATGACGGTGATTAAAATATGCGTTCTGGCGCGCGTCAACACCGAGATCTACGCCCAGGCCACCCTGCGAGCGAGCGTTTTCCACGCGCGATTACGGGATCGTCGCGGGAGAGCACCGGGGGCCGGTTTAAACACCCATCACTTTTTGCACCACCGTCGGGATGCACCGAACCCGCGGGATGCACTGTACGCAAACTCGTAACTTTGCGGCGACGCCGGTGTCGCCGGTGGTACGCGAATCGTGCCTGCCGTAATAAAATTGATTAATCTCGCGTTCGTGTAATCGAGATGATTATTGGACGTCACCGCGCGGATGTTTATTCATGCCAAGTAATTTACCACGTCAACCTGTACTCGATCAATTTGTACATTTTTTTTCCTGAGGGAAAAGCGCGTTTAAAACACGGAGATAATTAGAGAAATGTAACAATAGACAAATGTGCTGCGCGCATAGGAAAAAAGTTGAATAATTTGCAATTTTATGGCTTGGTACACTTAAATAAAATCTGTTCAAATTGTATAAAGCTAAACGAATCAACATTTCAATAGAAACCCGACTTGAGAAAGTTAATTTCCCGAAAGCTTTCTCTCAGAGGGGAAAATATTAGTTGTAGTCTGATTTTCCCGCAAGACTGTTAGAGTGGCGAGCAGAAATATGCAAAGATAAACCGCGCAATATCAGCGGGTACACTTTTAACATATGGAAGTATCCCTCTACGCGATTCAATATTTGTGGTATTTATCAGTGTAAATGTTAACACGAAACGTTAGCGCAGGCTCTAAAATGCCTTTCTTGCGAGATTAGGCAAGTCTCCAAACACGGGAGATCCTCCTCCGTGCTCGACAACTTTCGTACCGACATTACACACATTTTCGAACCGCGAATACAAGTTTGAGTCTCTTTAAACTACGTGTACAATTACATTATTATGCTCGAAACGGATAAGAGAGGATCGCGTGCGGACAAGTTTTAGATCCTGAAAAACTGTCCGCGGAAAATTGTATCTTGATCGATAAACGCTTGCGATTATAAATAGAATAGAATCTAGTCAGGGTACACTATAGCATTGCATAAGTACGGCGGTCTTCCCAAGCCTATCCTCTCTCGAACGTTGATTACGATTTATTGCGTCGCTGTTAGTATCGCGCGAAACTTCGTGCGATGCTCGGTTAATGAGCCACATCCGTGCTCTTCGAGTTCCTCTTCTCGTCGAGGGTCGAAGGTCGGGAGTCTAATCGACATGAGGAGGTAACCGGCTAAGGAGGAACCGCTCCGCAAACTACGAACGAAAATCATAACGAGTAACTAATACGGTTGTCAACAAGACTCGCATTGTAACACGTACGATTGGGTAATTCGAGAAGAACGTAACACGCCTTGGAAAAGCACATATTCTATCCTCTCTGCGTCTCGCTCCATCGAGCCATCGATCAATCGCGCCGATTAAAATTCAAGTAATCTCCTCTTAATTGCGACGCGAGATAGTTCGAACCGAATGACGAATCAGGGGCGTGGAAACGCTTAATGATATTGCATCACGACGATGCAAGTGATTAATCCGCTTTAGCAGGAAATTAGTCAGAAGATCTCTATGCGGTGCTCTTGGTTATTTATGTGCCGGCAGCAGAGCTTGGCTATTATAAAATCAATTTTTCTTTCGAACGCCGACAGAAATTTGTTAATTCTCTCCCTCTCTAAAACATTAAATCGCAGAGGCTAATCCAAGTATTAATAACTTGCCTGCGTCAATTAACGCGCAACCGCCTCTCCTTCGACAAAAACGATGAATTAATCGAATAATTGAAATTAGTCGCAATGACCGAAGCCAGACATCGTCGGAGCTCAGCGAGGCATCTCTACTCACCGTACTTGAGTCCTCGCCACTTGGTGGCCGGCTCGTAGTACCTGTAACTAGGAAGCACGATTCTGGGCGGCGGCCGCGGCGGCTGCGAAGGACAAGGCTTGTAGACGACCATGCACCGTACGCATGGTTTCCGGTTTGTGGGTGGAGCCGCCGGATATGCCGGTTGAATGTGCACGTAGGCCATGGGGGTGGCCGATTGCGCGGCATAATAATTCGCGTATCGTTTTCGCCGATCACCGTTCGCCGTCTCGCCGAGTCGATCCGCTTTCTGAATCACAGCCAATCCCGTCTCGCCGGTCGTTCCTCCTCGCGCATCCCTTCCGCGCCGATCCACGGCTCGGCTTCTCTTCCTCGAGAAACCGTTGTGCGACGTGTTGCGATTGTCCTGCGAGAAAGTCGGCCGGTACTCCGGGACGAAGGCTCTATTGCCGATACCGCGATCCTGACTGGTCCATACAAAATTGCTCGTGGCCATCAGATCCTTCAGATCCTCGCCGCGCGTCACTTTGCGTCTCTTGTTGTCCGGTGGAATGATGGAATCCAGAAATTGGAAGGCGTCCGTATCATCCGCAGATTGTTCATCATTATTTTCATCTCGCGCTTCACCACCGACACTGCTGTTTAGATCCTCTGAAAAAATATTCTGCGATCTGTCGCCCTTATGGGTCGGAACGTCGGTCCCTTCATCGTCGTACTTATTAATATTCTTGTCATCTTGTTTGTTGCTATCAATTATCGATTTTTCGAGCATTTCCTCACGACGAGTACCGTTACCGCGTCCTCGAAAATTCCGCGATCGGTTCGAAGTTCGCGCAAACCAATCACGGCTCGTCTCACGTCTCTTCCTAGCAGGATCTCCGCGATCCCGTTCTGCCGGCCAATTTTTACGATCGTGGATCGCCTCCGCGGGGCTCATCGCGGAAGATTGAACTCGCTCGCGATCCTCGCGAAAAAAAAGGAGCTGGTCCTCCTGCATTCCTGCAGCGAATTGCCGCGCATCCCCTTCCGCGGTATTTCGTTCCAAGGATCCAAGAATCGTAGCTCGTTTTCCGGACGAGGCACGGGAGGTCTCACCGGCCCCGCTCGGTCTTCCGATGTCCCTGTCGTTGATTACAGATCGGGAAGATGCGGGAGTAATTTCCTCTTTCATTTCCATAATCGCGCCTGTGGTCTGCAAGATGTGCGGATCGAAGGTTTTATACCGATCGCCTAATCGCGCGTTCTTCTCACCCACCTCGAGAATTCCTTCTCGATCGCCTGATGACTTCGACGTCGATGCGCCGATCTTCGGAACACGATGATTACCAATCCTCTTTGAGTTCTGAATATGACGAAGCATCAATGTCGAGGAGCGGAGATAGTTATCGACGTTAATACTCGCCTCCCGCGATCTAGGAGCTCGCGCGTTTCTATCCCCGACACGGGTCCTCAATCCCCATCCATCCTCCACCTTTGATTTTAATCTTGATCCCGTCTCTACCGCGATATCTTTCTCAAATCTATCGTTACGTAACGTCGGGGAAGTTACAATGTCGATCACCGTTCGATCACCGCCCTTTTTGTAACGCTGTCCTTCCCGCTCGATGAGCCTTCCCGGTTTATTCTCGTCCGATGGTCGAGCCTCGGTATTCAAATGCGCGTCGGTTCGCATAATTACGGGGTGTTGATCCCGCTTCGAGGATTCATCCGACGTACTTCCGTCTTCGTTCACGTGGAGACTCTGTCGGGACAGTCCCTCACCGTCGATTTTACGATCGTCGACGTTGATCGACGCCGACACCCGTTGCTTCTCATAGACCACGTTCGTTTCCGCGGACATCTCCTCGGTCATCGGTCCGTCGTCGCGCGGACCCAGTCGCGTGCTCCTCTTCCATCGCCCGTCACCTTCGATCTCTCGCTGCTCGAGGATGATCCCGTCCGTCGAGGCATAAGTCGCACCTTCCTTCGCCGCCGATCGCTCGAGGACGGCAGAACCGTCGCCGTTCGACTCGTCGAGCGGAATCGAGCTCGCGGAGCCGCCGCCTCCCGTCCAAATTATCGACTCGATCCATTGCGGACCTGACAGCAGAAGGGCACCTGCTCCGAGGGCCAGCACGCCCCAGGCCCAGAATAATTTTCCGGGGTACATTTCTACCCCATAGTCAGTAGGAAAGCTGTCTTGCCCCGCGCGACGCTTGTCATGGCGATTGCATCTTTTCTCGAATGATGCCTTGTGGACACTCAATCGGTGATAACGGTAAATGTTTTTGAGACGGGTTTCCAATTAAGTTTAAACGACGATTCGGCAAGTATCAATGACCGGCAACTTTTTTGCGTCACCGCAAAGTTTGTAAGAATCGATAGTGTAATTTCTGTGACGTTTTATAAGGCTGTTATGTAACGTCGACTTTTAAAGCTGGATGATGCGGGATTGAAAGAACTGGAACATTGGCACCGCCCAGGATGATTCTCGAATACTTTTCATGCCGCGGTTAACTACGCAACTTTTTTACGCAATGACTTGCGATATTTTTATAATCTTCTTAAACGTTACTTTTAATTTGTACAAAGTATTATAATTTCGCGCACATTTAATACGTTACGCATACCGTTATCTCCCAGACGGAAAATTAATTTACAATAAGATTTGGTTGTACCAAAGTTGTCTAACAGTTTTAATTTTGTGCAGATTCAGAGAGAGACAAAAAATTATTTTCATAACAAGCACTTTAGCAAACTATCCGAGTTCGCTGTTCGATTTTAGAGAAAGTCGGTGACAACCTCGCGAAACGCCCGATGAATCACTCACACTCCAGGCTAACACTCGTTCTTGTCGGCGTAATCCTTCCGCGTCGATTTCATATTCACAAATTCCTACCTCCCTGCAGCACCTTCGTCAAAGTTAGTCGTAGCCTAAAATCCTAGCTACAGTTGCTCCGCAACGAGCCCGCCGGGGAGGCACGTTAGCATAAAACCGATTCATCTAAACTTTACGAAGTTGGATTTCTCGCACCTAGAAACTCGCGTTAGATAACTCGCTTGCGCGTATGCGAAAGAATTCTCAACAATGGCTAAGGCAATCGCGGAAATCTCGGGGCACGAGGCAACTATGCGCGCAATACCGCGGAGTATTCTTTGACGGGCGATCTTACGTATGATTCTAAGCGATTAGATCTCACTTTGCCATTTTTCGGGCCTCGAGGAGGGACCGGAAAGCGAGCGCACGTGGAATCACGAAGAGGTGAGCGTGTGTTCCGGCCTCGAGCGCGGCTCGCGAGACACTGGCTTGATACCATTACCATTAGCTTGGCTGTGGTTCTCTCTCTCTCTCTCTCTCTCTTTCTCTCTCTCTCTCTCTCTCTCTCTCTCTCCTCCTTCCCCGCGCTGCTCAGTGTTGCCTCTTCTTCATCTCCTTCTTCTTCCGCGCCGACATTCATGTTTTCTCCCTCCTCTTTTTCAGGAGAAGACCGAATCTCCGTGTTTACTATGCCGCGCACGTGGGTGTGCGGGTATTCGAGCGGTTTCGGAGCATTGATATCAGGCGAGCCCTCTCCGTCGAGTACTCGAGAGTTCCTTCGGTACCTACGTCGTATCGATGATATTGCATTCGCGTCGCTCGGTGCCTTTACGATAACGTGAAATCCTACAAATACGCAAGCACTTGAATCGCTAAACTATAAACTCACCTTGACTTTTCCGACTGTATCTAAGCGCGCGATATTGCGATTGAGCAACAAACCATTTCTTTGATACTAGACATTCGAGTAATTACATTGCGCAAAATTACTGAATGCACAAGCAGTAACGTTCTTCTCTCATCGCACGTCAGTTATATGCGTTATCTAGACCTACATCGATAAGAATATCTCGTCTGGTTTGCTGCTCTTTTGCCTCTCGAATATCTCGCGCGATTATTATTCATATGTTTTCCGTGCATTTTTCTGCTACATAAGCTTGAAAAACGCACTGGAAAATGCAACAATTAACTCTGCGAAAAACGTAAAAATAATCGCGAGCTCGTGACTCCTAAAAAGTCTACATGCATACGTCGTGCGGAATGATTTAAATGACGGAAGTTGCGTACTCATTGTTACATCAAGAAAGACGGTGTATTGTCATAAGAAGACAATGCGCGATTTTAAGAATAGCGCTCGCAACAGCGACAAAAAATGAAATGTCAAGTCCCGATGTCGCGGACGATGACAGATGCCGGAAATTTATAATTCATTTGTCACGCGCGCACTCCGAGTTTTAAAAGGCACTCTAAAGATCAAAGCCCTTATTCGCCAGGCTGAGAAACGCGAAAAAGAAATTAACAAACACTCGGAGGGGAATAAAAATTCTCGTAAAAGTTGTAACGCGCACTCGCGCTCGATGACCCGTAGAGATCGAGTACGTTTCAATCGCACGTCATTTTCCGCGTTATGCAATTTCGACACGCTCGTAGACTGAGAAACGTGACGTCTATTAGCATTGCCCTTTCAGCAACTAGTGGCAGACAGCGACGGAAGTTTACATATCACGTATAGACAGTAGTCCAAGTTATTGCTGAAAATTACCCCTTAACCTTTTATCTCTCCGACGCCAAATAAAAAATATTCGCATTACTTGCTTTCGAACTAGAATAAAGCATTAAATTGAACTGAATGAAAGTAATCAAAGTTAGATCTAGGCGCGTTTTGTACAAAATTTTTGTATATAAATTTCCAAAATTGATAGGAAAAAATGGCTCGCGTGGACTACGATGATAATTGACCGCAAATAATTAAACTAGATATGTAATGTGGCTATAAAAGTGCAGTATCCGCATGGGCCACCTGTACGCGATACGGGGAGCCTTTCCGGGACGTATATGCGCGTGCCGTGCACCTGTTATTTCTCCGCACACCATGGATGATACAAAGCGACCGCTCTTCTTGCTAATTGAACACCGGAAAGTCGCGCGTCGTGCATACAAGTGCACCCCGGTGGGTGTTTCATCGTGGGCACGAGTTTTATGAACTTATCACAGGTGGTCCCTTCGGCCACGCGTGTCCGCCTGTGCATACAACAAGGCTGTGCCATAGCACGTGCCGCGGAGAACAAGCCTCTGCTTGCAAAGATTGATTTGGTGTTGGGGAGATAAAAGTTTTTAACGTATCTTCGAGTCAGGATCAGAAGTTGCACACTCGAGTGACTTGAATCAGGGAACATTTGTGAACTGAAAAGCGCACTTACGAGGATTAAATCAACTAAAGAATGTAATTTAGAGATTGAGATCTCCGAATAGCACAAAAATGATTAGTGAATTTCTACGGAATGCTGCTCTCAGTAAGCAGGCGGAATTCGCTATCAGCGTCGACTTCTTAATTAAGATTAAGAAAGTTAATATATCCATTCCATATTTTTACGTATCTCACGCACCTTTTCCAAATCGTATCTGTTATTTATTGCGCAAGTATTAATAATCACGGGCTACCATGCGCTACCGCGCCCGTTTCTTCTTTTTTCTTTCTTTCCCCGCTCAGACACTCGCCGAAGGTTTCAGCTCAGACCACCTACGGCTGCTCGCCGAACGCACGCGCTCCCGTAGCTTCGTTTTATGCTCGCTATCACACGCCCGATGTTGCGCAACGTCGCGTTATTATGAGAGAGCTATTTTTATGGTGGATTAGAGAGAGGTATGCGATTACACAGAGCCCTCGCGTACGCGCGCGCGCGTCGTGAGTCGTGAAATTCACGGTGCCTTTATGGGACGGATTCCTTCGTGGGACTCGTGAGTCCCTCGGAGTACGATGTCATCGATCTCAGTTTGTTCACGACAAACACGGCTGTCTTCTCACGGGGCCCTGGCGTTAACAAGCACCGCGTTTCGATACGTGTAAACGCACGAGCGGACCAACCAACCGTTTGCGCTCCTCGATCCGTGATGCACGTAGCGAAGCGTCACGAGAATTCACTGACGAAACGCTACTCGATTAAATTCCGGACGTAATCAACAATTTTAGAATTGCATCGTGCTTGAATAATTAAATTGCGTTACAATTATAATTAACCGACAAGAATATCCTTCAATGTCGCCAGCAGTAATTAACAACTACGGTGTTTTCTTAACCATATCTGGCATTTTTCAATAATACAGAAAATTTATTGCGAAAAATATTACCTCAGCCCAGGATTTGAATCTGGACATTCCTACTCTCTAGGCGCGTAGATATCATCTTTATACTGTTATTGCGATAAATATTACCGCATGCCTCAGTGGTCGAATTGGTGAGACGTCCGCCTAGAAAGTCCAGGTTCAAACCCTGGCTAAGGTAATCTTTTTCGCAATAAACTTTCTGTATTATTAAAAAAGCCAGAAGTTGTTAATTAAAATTAAATTGAACTTTTTTAATTCGTTCACGTACGATTGGCGTGTCCACGAAAAATGTTAATGCGCTTTCAAATAATTTCTAAAATAAGAAACATATTTATCGTCATTATATTAAACGCCGTTAAATGGTGATTATGCAATTATATACATTGTAGGGTACAGCTTCGTGCGCGTGGCATTTATCTACGAAAAATTGCCGCGTCACACATTCTTTCATAATAATTTCCGACGGGAAAAATTCTCGGCTCTTCTTGCCGCGGCATCGTCGTGATTAATAATCTTCGCCATCAGTGAGACAGGAACATATCTCTTCATAATCATAATGACAAGTTCAGCGATCGTACCGACTATTCGAAAAAGATAATTCACTTGATATCGCAATTTCGCTTTTTCATTTTCGCTCGTAGTAAGATTAATCTCGCGCGCGGCGTGGCACAGCGCGACAGCCTCGTTTAATCGACGCGCGATGATTAATAATAAAATAATAATCGGTAGCGCTTATTCTCGCGCGAAACATCGTGTTTTTCACCCTTTTACGCAATACAACCACTATCTCGTAGCAACCAATACTCGACATTTGTACGCAGACATTCATATCTTCTACCTTTTTATAAAATAATCGTAATAAAAGATAAAAATACAGAGGAACAGAGAGAAATGTATTGAATACATTTCGCAAAATATATGTGTATTTAAACAATGATTACTACTCAAGGCTTGGGTAAATCCTGTTTTTTTTTTGGAATGAAAATTAGATTTGACATCTAATTTCTAATCCAAATTTAAGATATTCAACCGCCAGCAGAATTAAAATACTTCAATAATTAGCACTAGCGCTAATAAAGGAAGTTTTCCTGTTGCCAGTGGTGTCGGATTATTCACCGTAATTATCTAATTTTTATTCCAAACTGACTTTGGCATAAATAATATAACACATTGTGTCCCGTGGTGCATAAAAATAACTGCAAAAATTATTAATTATATTAATAAGAGAATATCTATTGTATGTATTTATGAATTATATAAATTTCTCTCGTTTCCACTTTACTCGAAAAATACGTTACTACTCTAGCACGTGTTTTCCCGCGTGCGACACATCGATAGGTTACAGAAACGAGAAACAATTCATTTCGCACGCGATTTACGTGGTTTACGATACACCCGGAGGAAAGGCCCGTGTAAGCATCCCGCAGACAAGACGTAGACGTCGCGTGGAGGTGATTTTACGAGGCCGTCGCGTCGGTCCTGATGTGGGCAGCAGCAAGATGCAACATCGCGATGCACGAGCAGTTCTACTAGCTGACGATTCGCGAATCCCCCCCCGATAAATCACGCACGTGGTGCGCGCATCAGCACCGTGTCGCTTCATCGGCGTCCAGGTGTGGCTCGTCCAAGGCGTCGTTCCGATATAATATAAATCCGACTCGTAAAACATAATGAGAGGCGCGACGCGATGATTAACGATCGGATGCACCGAAGGCCTAGCAACGGGTTCTCTGCGCCGACACGATTTCGACACCCGACGCGACTTCCGGAGCGCTCTTTCGGCAGAGGAGACACGTGCATTCATATGCACTTTTCGAGTGGTTTCCATGACGGAACCATGTAACAGAATGCGAAGTTGCGCAACGAGACATTCCTGCTTGGTTTCTTCGGGTCTGGTTTCTCAGTTATATCTGCCTCGAAGCACCGGAAGTCGGATATTTCTTTCGGAGTCGTTTGACAGAACGATTTTTAACTCGTTCTGTGCCTTAATAAATGTATCTTCAATTTTATTTTTGCTTCTTCCGAACGCAGACATATATGGCAGGAAAATTATTATCATTAACAATTCTGAATTTCTGGAATATATCGGCCAAATTATTTCGTCGGACGGCAAGGGGAAAAGTAATTTCTAAAGCAGAATTAACGATTATTCGCACATTGTGTTTCGGAATGGCGTTTCCTTTCTCGCGGCGACCTCGTAAACGCACCGGAGGATCGAGACGAGAGAATGAAAAACAATCAATTTTACCTGGCGATTACCAAGAAGGACATCCGCGAGGATTGGCGATGCCGATTGATTTAACGAAGGTATTATCGCCCGATGGCTCCACGTCAGGCGCGCAAACGAACGACGGAGGCGTGGCGCGCGTAACTTTCGTTTTCGCACCCGCGAGTCCACCGCGGCCGCGCTCTTGGTGATCGCGCGCGAGTAAATCGCGTCCGCGCGGCACGTAATGAGGATCCACGGGGAAAAGATTTACGATCGAATTCATTGGCTTCGACCTCTCTAACGGATCTCTCCTCTTCCAGTCGTAACGGTCTTGCCTTCTTCTACTTGGACTTGTATTACGACGGATGTATACGTTGCCGCCTGACATCCTTATCTTCCTGACCGTCGTCGCGGAAAATATACGACCGACGTGCAATTGGCCAACTTTTTCGCGTGCGAGCTCGGCCAGCCTTTGTCGAAAATTATTCTCCGCCGTGATAAACCGTCGTGAAATTATGACGATTAGTTGCGACACGATACCGATGGCTCCAAGCGATAATGCGACAAATATTTCAGATGGATTTCGGCAAATCAGGGCAACGATCGAAGCCTGACAGTCTGAAAAAGTGATAGCCCCGAGAAAAAGAAATTTGATGTGGTATTCATGCTGGCGCAGGTGGAATATGTACGTGACGGCGATGCGTATCTATCGGACCAACAACTGTAGATGGGATACCGCGTGGGCACGGCTACTTTTATAGGGTTCATTCGTCTCGCATACAAAACCCGCCGCTATCGGTACTTCCGCGATTAAATCACCCTTCCACAGTTTTCCGGGTTTTCAAGCCACGTCGACCGAGTCTTGCTCAGAGAGGCTCACGAGTAAACCGTAACAGTCTTCGTTCCTCTCTCTATCTCTCGATTTTTGTCTTAAGAAAATACCTACGAGCGAAGATCGAGGCCGCAAACGTAGAAAGTCGGCCGCGACTTGTACACACACGAGTCTGTTCATTGTGTCCTCGCGCTTTCCCTCCTCGCACCCACCGGATTCACACGGCCGTAGGACCGCAGGCGGAGGTCCTCCGAGTTCTGAGAGGGCATTCATAAGGAGACGGCCGATAATGCCGCGCCAGACGATACATGCGCCGCCCGTACACGTGCACGCGTATGTACGAGCGTACGCACACCACGGCACGAAGATTAGACGGATGGGAGAGACGGGAGAGACCTAATCGCGCAGGTAGCCGAGGACGCGACGTGTCCCGTTGCGAGGCGACAAGGTGCTCACGCCGGGTGTCGCAATTTCTCATACTTTTCCGTCGCGACGCCACTTCCGGTTGTGCACCGCCCGCCCGCCAGGTGCAAATCTACGAGCGCATCTATCGAGTTTTCAGAACGTTGCATAGATCGAATTATACAGGATGAGTCTTTCCATA
>NW_011967184.1:905614-909375 GCF_000949405.1 Vollenhovia emeryi | reverse complement strand
CACCCTATATAATTGTAAGCTCGATGTACAAAATTTGCAAGTATATGTAAAAAGTAAGTAAACTCAGTTAAACTTATTACTTGTCTCTTTTTCATAGGAATCTAATCGAATACGCCGGCTCGCTATCTAACCGAGATTTATCATGGGAAAATCTTTCCTTTCCCTTTCGGAAATTTCTTGCCCAGGTTATTTGCCCAAGCTGTTTATAGAGTTGCAGTGAAACCTTAGAGCTCAATCTTCGCATTAAAATTTTCACATCATTCGTGGCACGGTCCAAGAATGTTCAACCACCGCGCGATAATCTCATCCCGACGGCCTCTTTGTTTTTCTCCTCGGAGGAGTACCGGTTCGACAATAAACAGGAAACCGCGGCTTTCAACTCGTCTCTGAAACGAAAGAAATTCGCGTCGCGCTGAGATAAAAATTCTACTTTATATTCAAGAGCACCGAATCATCCGATTTTGCAGAAACCCGGGCGAGTAGGCGATAAACTCGCGTCGCGATCACAGAGTCGTTAATAACAACTTATTGATAAATACGTCAATCTGCGCTATCTGCATCGCTCCTTTCGTTTTCTTCCTCGCCTCTCTTTCCCTCCCTCCCTTTCCCGTTTCATTCGTGCGCCCGTTCATCGCCCACGTGCATCTGCATTCCCGCTGCACCGCCACGTACAACCGAGCGATAATGCAAGTAATTACGCTCGCCCGAACGCCACCATTATTAACGGCGACGTTTGCATAAATCGACGATCGCGATAATCGGTCATGCCGCATCTTTTGTATCTTCGGGCGTCGGGACGTTTCCGGTCTCTCTTTCTCCGCCGCGGCTGTTATTACACCTCGCGTGGGCGGACGATAAAACGCTCATTGACGAGATTACGGGAAAACGGCGGGGGGGGGGGAGGGGGGAGGCGGTTCATGACGCGTCCTTGGTTATTGCGCAATGATAAAATTCATTCCCGTTGCCGACAATTATTCTTCAGACGCGCGTCTGATACATTCGAAGATGACTTTACTTCGGCGAAAGGTACATTCGTGGGAAAATTGCGGTGTAAATGTTCATTCACATTTCGTTCGCGTAGAAACTTTGACAATCTTTCGATATGCCGTGTCTAACGCAAGATCGAGATAGTCTGATGCGCTTCAAAGTACCTCTACCGAAATCAAGTGCGATTAACTCGAAAATTGGCCGTCGCTTTCGCGGCTCGCGGGCGATGAAGAGATCGAAAAGCGAGGGCGATTCTAATCTGCCGCTTTTTGGGACTACCCCCTCTTTCTGTCCGTCACGCCGGGTTACGCTCCCTTTTCGTTAACAAGCCGTCGATGATCTCGAGTACCAAAGTCGGTATTAAATCAGCGCCGCTTTTTCATCAGGCGAGCTCTAAAGGCACGCATTTGACTCCATTACGAAGCGTCTAACACCCCTATGCCCCGCAGTCGTTCGCTAAATCATAACTCGGGACCAGTCTAATATCTCGTAAACACTGTCCACTCGATATCGAAAAATACCAGTCGCCTGGATTTATCTGCGGCGAGCGTGAGATAAAATACAGCCTGTTAGCGAATACGCGTAGCTGACGCACGTGCATATGACTCTATTAGAGAACTCGCGCTTCTCTATTTGTCGTATGGCGAGCGTGCACACGGACTAGAAAATCTTCCTCTGAAGAAGATTCGCATCTCCGAGCATCGTGACAATTGCATAATCACGATATAATTGCGGAAATTAAAATTAATAAGCATAATTACATGGTAAGCATAAGCGAGTAGTAAAGGCGCTGCGGGCTTGACGGAATGAAAAAAAATTATAAGACGTTTCAGGTTAATAATTAATAAAATAAATATATGCATTATTAATAAGATCAAACGAAACGAAAGATAAAGAAGACTTGAATTATTATCGCGATCAAGTAGGATAAAACTAACCCGAGCGTCTCCCGACGGAGCTGCACGTTTCCCCTGCTTCCAGTTTGCTGCAGATTATCTCGATAATCTCTTTTCCTTAACCATAACAGCCTGGCTCGCGATACCATCTCTCACATTATTATCCAGTTAGAAAGACACGCGGTTATCTTCGTGCCGCTAACTCGACGACCAGCTCTTCGTCACCTGCCAGCCGGCACGTCGCTCATGTTTGCTCATGCCGTCTACCACGAACGGGAGGAAGAATCCGCGAGTGTGTTGACACGTCCCTAGTGCCTGCTGGTGGCAGGATACCGTTGATAGGACAGGCTCCACCTTCGGGGACTCATTGACGTAGCGGAAGGTTACCGCGAGGGTGGGCAGGGGAGCGCGCGCGCGCGCGCGCGCGCGGGGAAATGACTTAATATGAAGTTACAAGGATGCTGTACGAGCGATGGCCGGTGGCGATCACTTGGACCACCCAGGAGGTGATTGCCGTGGAGAGGATCTATCTGCGGACCGCGTTGCCTTTCTTCCTACGTGCTTAATAGTGCCGGCTTCGCATACCGCATTCCTAGATCGTTCTGCGCCAGCAGGAAACTCTCGCTGGCTCTCGCCCTGGGCGCCTCGAAGATGTCTCTCGACGAGAAACGAGAACAAGCAGTAAAAGGGGGGGAGAAAACCATCGGTCGCGGTTTTTCGATGCCCCTTCGAAAACGAACGGTATTTCCGGTAATGATCAATGTGCGAGCGTTAAGCAGCAAGTCTCGCGGTTCCGTTCCCGAAGTTTCTGACATTCGTTAAATGAAGAAAGCAGTTTTCGAATTGTTACGATAGCACTTTCCTCAATAAGATTTTTCCTTGTTAAGAAATCATTTATTCAGGCTATATACCTTAAGGATTTTAAACATCGTTCTTTAAAGAACTTTATCATTAATGGCAATTTTTTAATGTAATAAGGCGGTCGAAGAAAATCAATTTCCGATATCGCAATTTGACGCTAACAGATTCCATTATACGAGCATATTTAACTGCATTTCATCGGATAAATTTCATCGGATGCATTCATAATTTAATCGAGAAAAGTAATCGGAAAAATTAACCATCGGAAACGCTATTTAATTGGTTTATCCGATGAAAAATGTTCTCAGTGTAATTATAGAGTTATTTACTCTTCTCATATCAGACGTATTCGATCACTCCTCGCTCGATTCTCTCTTCGGGAAAAAAATATTGTACAAACAAGTCTTCGAAAAAAAAAATCACAGTTCTTCAATTCCAATACCCTTCACATCCTATTCCGCAAAATCACTTTGGGAATCCGAGACCAATGATCGATACGCGGCGTTCAATGCGTTTATTAATTTACTACTTTGGCGCTAGCGCGTTAAACGGGCTATGTATATTAAATTCCGTTGCATAAATTTATGAAGGGAGTGTACGTTCATTAGCCCCTCTCGACGACAAGCCGTGCACCTTCGTCGATCGTCGCGGTGCAGACACCGCGAAATACCGCCGACTCGAACTTGCGCCGATAAGTCAAAGAGGGGCAGGGCAACATAATGCCGCTCTTCATGTTTTATGTATGAGAACAAGATTACTTCGGTACCACCCACTTGCCGAGTGCTACTACGGGCCGTGGCCCGAAAGTTACGTTTTGGTCTACCAGCGAGAGAAAAAAAAGGTATCTGCCAGCAAGGCGCGAGGAACAATGGCGATTGATTGTGAATCGATAAACGATCGAACGCTGAGTTTCTACGCATCGAGGAGCGCGGCTAAAAATCCAGCAATTGCGCATCAGGCGACTGCTTTTCATTTGCATTCTGTATAACTTTAAATATCAGTATTAATCTGCTAATG
>NW_011967184.1:889159-903029 GCF_000949405.1 Vollenhovia emeryi | reverse complement strand
AGCATCCCCTTAATGTACTTAATAGTAAATATAATCGTTTCATCTTAAACTCGATGTTAATAATAAAGTTATTATAGCTGATAAAAGAGTAATTTATCTGCTACCGTGTGCAAGTATTGTTAGTATTATGCGAAAACGTAGAAACTATCTACGTTGCAAATCGGACATTGTTATAGTGAATTATGATATAACGCTAGGGTATTACGAACGGCTCGCTTCTAAAAATCGTCGTTGATAAATCACGCGCGATGCAAGACCTGTGAAAAATAGGGCGAAGGCGCGGTTGCTTACGCACACTTGGTGGCAAAGATTACGAGGCGCGACACGCGCATTTGCATATTATCGTCATATTTCTGGGGCTGCTCTAAATCTCGCGTCGCATCCTATTAAGGTGTCGACAGTGCGACGGGAGCAGAGGAGAGAAAGAGAGAGAAAAGGAATGAGAAGAAGACGAGGCGATGGAAGTCAAAGGGTTCGATCGGCGGAAGGGGGGGGAAAAAAATGAAAGAATCAACCTCTTTCACCAAGGTGTTTTATCAACATTCCCACGTGAGCGGCCCATGCGTGTGATTAATGAGAAAATCGGCATTCTTCGGTTTCGCACCATCGTGCTGCGAGACGTGCATTACGCTGCCTCGGGCTGCTTATAAACCGTGTTTAAACGTAGAATTCGTGTGTCATAAAACTACCGGACTTGAGAACATAAACGGGCTCAGTCGACCGGAAAATAGCGCTTTTCCTTATCCTACGAACTTCTAATCCAACTCTTCGCCGACAATTATTCGTTAGATCGTTCAGAATGCTAAGTACGTATCATTAGTACAGAACGTATGAAAATGGGCGTTAAAATATAAAACTTGAAAATTGATTTATCCCTCAATTGCTATCTCACACGATAAAGTGATTTTATTCACGTATCTCTGTTTCACGCTACATGCAATTGATGAATAAACATTCTGTGAGCAGCGATAAATCTCACGAGTGTGATGTAAAGGATGTTTTAAATCGGCTGAGGTGGTGGTAACTCAATCCCACTGCACAAATATAATTTGCATATCGGATTATCGATCGAAGTAAATCATTGGCGGCTCGACAGCTCGGTGGACCCCGAACGGAAGTAGGCATCCCTTAATAATATTCATTTCCCACATTATTTTTAATTGCGTCAATTGTCTCGCGGGGATCTTCAGTAATATCGATTTTTTTAATCGTTTCTCGACACGAACGTAGCTGCGCGATTTCTCAATAGGTTCAGTGGTCAGTTAACCGGTAGAGACGGACGAAAAGAAGGACTCGGAGAGACTCGGCAAAGTTCTCCAGCTACTTGATACACGCCTTTTGCCCGAAGCCGAAGTCTCGCATTACGCGGTCGCCCCGGCATACCGTATCTTAGACACGCGTGGGCGAAATTATTTTCTCGTATAACGTCGACGCGCGGTATGTTACCACCCTGTAAATTAACTATCGCCTGCCTTTGCACTATGTGCCGAGCGCTGCAGCCCGGGCGTGGGCGACGCCGCGATCGCTCGCATTATTATATTCCGCGATTGTAAATTAAACGAAACAGCATACTGCTAACATTTTCTACGAACCCATGCACGATCGATTCACGATGAGTTTCAATTGTATTGCTAAGACGCCCGTCATGGATTGAGGGAGGCTCCAGGTTCGAATCCTGGCTGAGGTAACATTTTTCGCAACAAGAATAATTTACAATACGGGGAAGGGGGTATTGAATGCTAAATGTAGCATCTAAAAATGCTAAACGTAGCATTAAAAGTATAATTACAAATCGTTTATTGATTTGAACATGTGAATTTGCTGACGATAATAACTTCCACCCGTGAGAAAACTGCGTTATGCCCGAAAAAAAAACCGCAGGACAAAGGTGGAAAGAAACGGTATATGAATTCACATTGTAATAAATTACAAGCATAGGCTACCTACATCTTGCCTTGGACCCGCATTAGCAGTTTTCTATATGTTGTTCGATTGTATTGTTCTTCGTGTCGCGTCATAATTCTGAGGGAATTCGAGAGGAGAGCTCGCTAGTTGTCAAGACCGGCGAATGAAAATAGCTTTAGTATTTCGCAGATTAATTGCAGTCGAAAATCCCTACGAATATATCAATCTTGATTTGATATTTTCAATTTTTAAGTTACATAAAAATAAAGTCGGTCAATATATCGCAAAGAGAGTTCCAATATTCGTAACTGCACACGCGTATCGATCTGTCATAGATAATAGATATTTATTGAATCTCGCGGCACTTGTTACTTCATTTCAAGCGATACGAAGTCCAGGGTATCGATAAACGCACATTGATACGCAATGGAAAATTCGAACAAGTTGGAATAAAATAACATAAAAGTGATACATTCGGAGGACAGGTGGAAATTAATAATTATTAGTTCGTTTTTTAAATAAATTACTCGGAATACCTCGTAGAATACCGCTGTCGCCCGACGTTTCCCAAGCGTGTTTCTCTTGTCAGATTCCTCGTTGCGCACATAAACACACAACACTAAAAGGATCGCGCGATACTTTGCACGGCACTCCCGAGGTTACAACTAAATAAGATTCAATAAGGACGATCTTCCATAAGAACAATTAGTAGTAAATGTCGACACGATATCCAATAAATCAAATACTCGCCATTAGATCCACCTTGCGCTTGACTCCGATTTGTAGCAAGCAGTGTTTGCGAACATTACATTGAAAATATTATTATATGACAAAAAAATCAATTTATGACACACAGCTTTCGTTACTAGTTATTAGATTTGACAAATCATTTGCTACTTTGAGCTCTATTAATTCGGAAATAGTAATCAACAAATTTATCAAAAAATTTAATGCGCGACGCGAAATAAATTTGAATTTAAAAGCATTATCAAGGAGAAAACTATCGCCCGTAGATATTGCAGTAGTGATTTATGACTGCCATTTGTCATTGCCTCGAATCGTATATCGTGCGGATATATCGCGTAAACGATCGAAATGATCAAACTTCGAAAAGCAGTAATCGTTTCGATACGTATTTATGAGTTATCCGTCGCGGAAATTAATTAATTGAACTAATGATCGTCAATTGTTAAGAAATAATCGTGTTTCGAAGTAATCGGAGTGTTACATTACTTTCCGATCGCGTTTTGAGAGGCACAGAGACAACCTGCCTGCTCGAGTGTCGTCGAACAAATACCAAAGAATTTTATCGTACGGCCGACCTTGTTTACGAGACGACGCCCAGCGCGCCAAACGCCAAGGTCGCATACAACAGCCGTTCGAAATATTTGGTACTTTTCGTTAATGACTTCTCTGTTTATATTAAATATTCTATTTTTCGTCTTCGGAAGTTCAACGAACGCGTTATCGTGCGTTATAGTTAACATTTTATTTGAAGAATAAAATCTACCCTCTTCCCTTTACTTGATTTTTGGTCGAAAAGAAGTTTATGTATATTAATTTATTCTTACTTTTTGCTGAACATGACGCGGAGAATTAAATATGGTTTAAATTAAATCACGTAAAGTTCTTATGTAATTTGTCCTAAGTAAAATAAAATCGTATATTTTTAAACGTCGAAAAAACGATCGCTGCGAAAGTAGTAATAATAAATTATATGACTTCTCGATTAAAACACGCGGAAGAACTTGATTCTTCAGATTTAGGTTTAACGTTAGAATACTATCGTAAAATTTAATAAATAAAATTTCCATTAAATGATAAGTCGGTACACGCGTAAATGCAATTATCTTTTTATCGCGAGAATTCTATCGTGATATTAATGGCCTTTACTCGAGCTTTTACTACTTATTTCAAAAAGTATTGTAATCTCTATATATCAATATAAAATTTTTTGAGCCCAATTAGTCTTCAGAATACATTATTAAAGGGTTATACAATAGTTGTAGGATGCCTCGTATGCCTAGATTCTCTTTCACAGTTTTATAATGACGTATTATTATCTTGATTACCTATAATACGTATGCCGACGTTTGAAGTGTGCGCAATCTAATTATCCTTAATTAGATAAAGCACATTTAAAAGATCTATAGAGATATCGCACTGAAATTAAGTAAATTGCATTTAATTCGAACGCAGATCAATTTAATGATATTGAATTTCTTCGATACGATCCCAAAAATAATGCGTTGTCTAACGGCGTTTCAAGAAATCGTACCACTAGATCATTTCACAAATGAAATTAAGAGAAATTATTGCAAGAAAACAATATTAGACGCTCGTGTCTGAACCAAATAGGTAAAATCCAGAAAATTCTTTACATATTGCGCGACAAATTTTTACTACAAAAGCTATTCAAGTCCTACAAAATTTTAAACCTGCTAACAGAAAATTGAAAAAGGACAATAAGCAATATAATAAGTAATTTCAAAGTAATTTCTAATTTAAAAAATTTCTTCAAGTGCAATTTTTACACAAACGTATTAATAGCTGCAAGATCACAAAGATGCAGTCCAATCTTAATTACATCCTGTGCTTATAATACAAAGAGAAAAATATTTCTCAATTTAAGAAATTACTATAAAGTGCATGGTAATCGATTAATTATTTATGCTTATAACGTAGCAGAAAGAATATTAGATGCAGAGATAATGAAGCCGAGAATCGAATTCATTCGTTTGCCGAATCATCGATTCTATTACGAAACTAATTAGGCTCTACGCATTAATATTCTTACACACACTTCTAACAGTGTACTGTGCTTGTAATACATAATGTATTACAAGGGCACGTCTAAGTGAGTAAGTGAGTGACTTCATAATTAACAACTGTAAATGGCTAAGTAGTTTATTTAATAACTCATTGCAACGTTTCGACCATCCGGATTGTGGTCCTTTCCAAGAAAGAAATATCTACAATTTTCTCCGATCGATATCCTGAGACAAATGACAACTTTTTTTTAATAATTTTAACTAATTAACATAGTGTGGTTTGTATTCTGTTTTTTTGTTATTCTATGTTTCTCCAAAAATTGTAGATATTTTTTCCTTGAAAAGGACCACAATCCGGATGGTCGAAACGTTGGAATGATTAAATAAACTACTTAGCCGGTTTAAAGTCGTCCAATAATTTTTCTATTGTTAATCAACTACTGGCGACAATAATATTTTTTCTTGTAATTAACAACTCTCTTCATATGCGCAAGACATGTATAGTACGTATTATTGTTATAAGTCAGATCTATAATAAATAAATTGAAGATCCTTTCGTTCTATAGATAATTCTGTACACCGCTATACCTGTCTACATGTACTATACTACATGCATGGTAAAATATGTTTTATTTCTAGTATTGAAATATTTTTGAACATTTGCGAGATCAATTATGATTTGTTTCATTAGCAAGACTGACTCTCGCGCGTATAACATACGTTAAAGCACTCATATATCGTACTTGGCACGCGTAAAATATACAATAACGAATAATGATACGCGGATCTGTATGAAATTTATGGATTCAGCGACATTAAATCAGGCGGATCGGCAATCCGGTACATTCATCGTTGTTCGATTCACGGTACTGGTTTTCGATCGACGCGTTCTATTTCCGTGGGTTTTATTTTCCGCTCCGGCATACGTGTACCTTTTGATTTATTACTTTTATCGTAGTATTGATCGATTTAATTATCGAATGACCAGCTCGAAATTTCGCGATTTGCATTTTTAGAATATAAATCTAGTTGGACCATTATATTTTGCCGCGGTGAGAGTCGGAACGATGCGTAAAGGTAATGCTTCTTATAATTAAATGCATATTTATAAAAAACCGAATCTAATTTAATAATCTAAACATTTCCAACAATCAAATAATGTTTACGCAGCCGCTAGATATTTTTTAATTTCAGATGAGGCTTTAATTAATTTCGTTTATAAATTTCAAGAAGTATACGTCTCCATACTTTTAATATAGAAAAATTTATAGAGAAATATAACTTATAAATACATAAAATCATTTTCCTAACGTTAAAATTTTTCAGGCGACAAACGATTTGTCCTCCGATCTTTCACGTACTCGGAATCGGTATTAAAAAGACCTCAATCGCAGCATACAACTTTCTTGTTAACAAAATTATCGCTTGCTATGCATTTACGAAGATAATAATATTATCGCATTGAGAATAACATACGCGCCGACGGAATTACATTAGCGCCAACGAGCCTATTACGAGTTCGGTTGAAATAGCCTTAACGCAAAAGCAATAGTCGCTCAATAGAGTTACCTCACCGCGTATAAAACTAGTGGGGAAAAAAATTGAAAATTACTTTGGCACAGATAGCGGCTCGCGGTTGATAAACTTATCTCTATTCCACGAAGTAATAATACTCAAACGAGCGATTCCCACAGCAATCCTAATGGTTAAGTAAACGCGCAGGAAGCAAAAAGAGAACCATCGTCGGTCCTTAACTAATTAATATATCTACAAGAAAAAATTGCGTAAACGATGTCCTAGATTACGCGTTCATTTTCTTAAATTATATCTTATCAGAGTCTAATTAATATTTGTTTATCCCTTCGTTGATAAGTCAACATTAATTCATATTCACTCTTCAGTATATTTTCTGTGCATCGTAAACTTGAAACTTATTACATCTGTCCGTGTCTAGTGGGTGCAGAACCATTCGCACTGATCGTTAAAAAAGAGACGGGTCGACCTTGCTGCGGCGGCGAAATTACCGTAATACCAAGTAATCTTGTCGTTGATCTGCAGTTTGCGGCAAAAAGCGATCAACGCGCCCATTCGTTGAATTATTATGACTTCGCTACGCCCTGATCGTCTATTACTCACGTTATCGAACTTATCTCTCATTAGCCACACCACGGCATGGGCTCTTGTACGATAAACTGGCCAATCAGAGTAACAGATCGAGCACCTTTCGCGGGGATGATGCCGATTTAGAAGCCAATGCCATCATTTTCCGCATCGTATTGACGCGACGTACCGGTGAGTCGTCGCTCATTTCATCCGTGAATCGACCGTTTTCCCGTTAACGGGCTCGAGAATGCGATAGCTCTCGCTTGACGCATGCAATAAATTGGATATCGCGTGTCAATTTATAATTGATTGTCGATTTGCTGACGGTGGGAAGCCTCTATCCAGACATACCGAGATGGAATAGGTACGTTCCGCGCACACTTCGTTCTATTTTATAACGTGATTCTGGGATCTGCTAACGGGACGAAGATGCTGCAGAGGGAACATTCGTCAAAATCGCAGCGAATAACGATTGAAATGTCTATTTCAAAGTGCGAGAAATAAAGGGGATGCAATATAGGAAAAGTATTAAATTTACTGAAAGAGATAAATAAAATATATACATAAAGAAATAGTTCAAAGATATTTCACACTTTGATTTGACTAAATTCGACTTTAGTTTCTAACGTTTGTCTTTCTTGCATCGTGTTAAATAAAATTCCGGTTCATTGATTTATTAAAAAACTATCTCGCGACACGATCGTCCAACTTTATGGTGTCTGTAAATAAATCTAGTGATATATAAAACCGACTTTATGCAGGTGAATAATCCAGCACGCAAATCTTTTGTGGGTATATGTATATGTACAAATTGTAGATAAAATTATTGTATTCGAATAATCTCGGATTCGGATAATAGTATTGAATTTACTGAAAGACATAAATTACATAAGGAAGTAGTTCAAAGATTAAGTTGAATGAAACTTTCACACTTTGATTTGACTAAATTGGACTAAATTAGTTTCTAACGTTTGCCTTTCTTGCATCGTGTTAAATAAAATTCCACTTCATTGCCTGATTCAAAAACTATCTCGCATGACACGATCGTCCAACTTTATGGTGTCTGTAAATAAATCTAGTGATATATGAAACCGACTTTATGCAGGTGAATAATCCAGCACGCGAGACTATCGTGGGTATAAGTGTATGTACAAATCGTAGATAAAATTATTTTATTCGGATAATCTCAGCGGCGTATAACCCGAAGTCGGGGTTTAAATCGTTCTAGGCGATTATAAATGTGACGTTGCGCGGTTTAGAGGTGCGAAAGCACCGGGAGATACAGAATGTATTCGAGTATTCGGTACGTATATATATTTCGAGAAATACTAGCGGAAATTTCACTTCGCCGACTCGTGACTTTATACACCGGTGTCCGCCGCAGCAAAGGCAAGAAAAGGCTTTCGTATTTATTTACTGCACGTTTGCGGTATTTGCCCAGCTAGTTGCACGGCCGCTCGAGGCGTCGAATATAAATATCCGATTGATTTACTCTCTTCGCGAAAAAGTTCGCGTACGTACGATCTGGTAATAAAGTGCCGGGAGTAACGCCGAGAATATGCGCTCTTGACTGCTTGTATTGCATAAACAATTAAAAACTTTCCAAATAATTTCTTTTTTATTAACGTATAATGTATCTTCTTTAGTTATAGATTCTCTTACACTGAAAAATATTCGATTATAAAGTCAATCAATGGATTACCACTGGCATATACCTCGGTGGTCGTTTTCCGTATTATAAAAATTGCCAGATATGGTCAAATAAAAATCAAGGTTTATCCGATGAAAACTTTTCTCAGTGTAAGTCGTCCGGTCCTTTATTTCGGTCTACAAAATAATGCAATTAATCATTGTATAATTATCCATGTAAATTAAAAACACGGCCAATGTTGAGAATAAATCTCTAAAATATTATCCTTAATACTTTATGATCTTTTATTCAAATGCGAAATTTAACGTTAATTTATTAGAAATATTACAAATAAATGTTTCTTAAATCTTTAAGCGTACTTTCCTAATACGTGACAACAAGCGAATATTTATTACCGTATTACTGAATAAACGTGTTTTGCATATCTCGTGCAACTATATTATACCTGTTACATTTATAAACCACTCGAGTGTTTCTTACATTCAGGTTGTCGAATCGAGACTCCGACAAGCCCACCTCCGCCGCGGAGGCCCGCGGCTACCTTATGGAAATTAACGCGGCGCACGGAAATTGATTGCCTACGAGTTCGCGACACACGCGAAAGGCCTCCCGCGGTCTTCGGGACACGACGAATGGTGCGATGCATCGCGCGCCGCGCGCGTTCTCGCTCGGCCTCGCCCCGACCGGTGATCCGGCGAGCTATTTTCCGAAGGATGATTTATTTGGCGCGGCTATTTTAATTACGCGCTAGGACATGCGCCGGCGGAGTAATTGCGATATTAGAGCGGGCCGCTGCGGCGACCGGCTGCTGAGAAATTGCGAGCGCGATGGTGGTCCCGCGCGTGGCTCGCGGTGACACGCGTTTCGCGAATCGCAAGTCACAGCTGTATAATCTGCGGATATAATTTAGTTCAGAGGGATGTGAAAAATGAGAGATAATGACCCTGCTAATTCCTAGGTGAGGAGAAACCGATTGATATATCTACAACGTTTGACGAGATTGATATGATTAGATTAGATTAGGAAATTGTTATTAGCGAACTAAGTTATTTCACGTAATTTTGACGGCGTAATTGCTCAGCCGTGAGATCACGGATCGATACGAATCACGGGGTGTGCGTTTTCTGATTTCATATTATGCAAATGATTTGGGATTGCATTGAGATTGGACATGTGCGTGCCTAGGAGCAACAACGTAAGTGGGATGTGACTGATGGAAGAGTAAATAGATACATTATACTGAAATCTGCACAATCTTTAACGTGACGCACGAGCCTCGCGTAATTTTATGCTGTTACGCTATTTGAGTCGCGCACTAAAAATATAAGCTTTTTTCCCCACGCGAGTCCCGTAAAAAATGTTGTTATAATAGCCATAGTCTCTAATTGCTAAATAATACGCCCTTTATCGACGCTTGTGTGCAAAAATAGCAGTTTAATCGAGGAAGTAAAGATGTGATGAACCCGGTTGAACTTGCGTGCATATTAGTTGCACGCGTGCACGGGTGGCAAGCCACCGGGACGATGCCGGACAGATAACACGCTAATGGAGTTTTAATCCCTAGGTAAGTAATTGCTAATGAGACGACGGGGCAAGCCGACGTTTCCACGCGGGAGAAGTTATGCCCGAGATGCATCGACTCTGCGACGATATCCTTCGGAAACGCTCGATAGAAAAGCATCTTTTGGACATTCCGATGTAATCGAGAGGCTAATGGCGAACAGGACAATCTTAAGATTCCGTTGTGATTTCCCTTGCGTAAAATTGCATAGCTCTTTTTTGTCGTGATATCGACAAAATTGAATTTGCATTTTAATAACGAGATCTCGATAGCAATAGATTTTGGAGCGTGATTTTGAAATCACGCGATATATTACTTTACGTTTTTCACGTTACACACAGGAAAAAGTCTCTTCGAGTCGAACAAATTTCCCTTGAATTTTGATCTTACTAGACTTACATTTAATTTCAAAGACACGATTTCTTCGCCAAAATTTTATTCAATTGAGACTGGAATCTCTAAGAGAATCCATATCTATTTCTTCACATCTAGCAAATGTTTTAGCAGAAGTAAATAAAGATTTAGTAGATCCAAAGAAACGTTTCAACGTATCTCATTTATTTAACTTAAATTTTTTTTCTGGGTGTAATTTCATTGTATGACTTTTCGCTGCACAATGGATATAGGAGGAGGATTGATACCCGAAAAATTTGGAATCTTTCTCGCTACCATCGTTTCTCACGTGCAGGAAAATCAATTTAGCGAGAAAGGAGTAGGTAAATCAACAAACCGCGTGCAAAAGTCGGAGATAAACGAGCGAGGAACTTAATTATTATTGTTCCTCGTGATTTATTTTCATCCCGCGCCGGGATGCAATATTGATTATATTCCGTGGCTCGTCGAGATATCTCAACCACTCCCCCGAGGTCTCGAGGGGTTAACTGCAGGATGTACGACGCACGCGGCATCTTCAATGTACACCTGCGCGGCGCACCTCGTGATGCTCTATAATATAGCTCGGTTCATCGCGCGCATTACGTTTATTTGATCGCATTAAGCCCACAATAATAGCCTGCGTGACATCTAAACGATTTAATGCTTGCTTCTAGTACTTTTTAAAAGAGACATTGTTCTTATATTCTCCGAAATCGATTGAAAATTAAGTCAATTCCAAGAGCAGTTCCTCTTTAGACTTTTATACGACCAGACCGTGTTGGTTGACGTGATGAGTGATTTTAGTTTTAAATTTTCTCTTATAATTTTATCATGCGCCACGACATACTTTCTATTTGTTGCTGTAACAACCAATAGACTTATTATAACATCCACTTGAAAAGGATCAGTATTACTGATCGAAACGTCGTGAATAATTAAATACATGAATTGTGCCAGAATTTGTCGACTCAATTATTGATTACAAAGGTTTTAAGTCAATTCCTTCCTTTAAAATATTGTCAGATATTACGAAATAGTATATATTCGAAATATCTCCTATATATTTATGACAAAATATTTCATACCTTAATAATATTATGATATTTTTGATACATATAACTTTTCAAAAATAACTGAAGTATGAGCGACTTACTTTAATCGTATTTCGACTTTTCAAATGCAAATTTAAACCAAGAATGATAAACGGATGTAACGGGATTGTTATTGTTACCGATGATCATTTTTGGAAAGCTAAATGACAGCTAATTTGTTTGAAAAGCGACCTCAACTTATCGCGATGTATGAAAAAGTAATATGTTTGCGGATTCGCGAGACGCATAGCGTTCCACGACGAAGGCCTCAATCGAAATCTCACGGATGAAAAGCACCGGTTGCTCCAGCCTGTGCGAATAGACCCTAGACGAGAACCGCAGAGTATACGTTGTCCCGATCGAGATAGAAGAGATATATGGACTTGCCGAGCGAAGCTCGTGATCTTAGCCCTTGGCACAATCGCAATTGCTCGCCTATCGTCGAGTGCAATCGAGGCCGGGCATCCTCGATTCGCGCACTTTTCCTCGCAACGCATTCTCGTTACTTTCCACGAAATTCGCGTGAAGGAACGGCGGATTTTTCCCGACAAATCCATTCCGAAATTCGTTTGCCTTTCGACAGTTGACTCTCGTTCAAGTGTAATTGACTAGTAGCTATTTTTTTTTAATAACATTATTTTAAGAGTATTGTAGAAATATATTAGATATAATAGATATTTAGACAAAAATCATGTCAAGTGTATGTAATGAACGCAATTATTTATTCCGAGTGGTAATGATAATATTTCCTTTAAATTTTCTTTCTAATGATCTTTGATGATCTCTATTATCTATAAAATTAATTAAGGGGCAGATGACCGCCCGCCGACGCAAATGAAAATTTGCTAGTATACCCTGGGGTTTCCTGCTTCTGATATTTCATTGCCGACAGACTCTCCAGCGGCCAGCGGGAGCCTCGGAGTTTCATGAATGAAATCTCGAGATCGTCCGACGTGCGGCGATACATTAACGTTACTGGCCAGACCCGGGTTCTTTACCAGGAATCCTGAACATGTTACAGCCAGGTGTTGAGATACTGCTTTTCTAACGGGTGAATAAAATACACGTCGAACCAGCTCATCATCTATCATGTTCTCTTATGTTATTGTAAGTCAATAAACGTAAAAACACGCCTTATGATGTATAGATACTTCGATACTCAGTTAAACACTTTCATATATTCTAATGTCATGCACGTTTTTAATGATACTCGCTTTATTTAAATTATTCTTAATCGCCATAAATTATATTCTTGATGTAATTATGTACGCGAGTATGCTATTTTATTGAAAAAGAGTTTGTTAAATTATAACGTAAAGAAATGTATAATCGAAATACACAATTTTTTAATGATTTATCGCAGTAAATTTTTTTCCAAATTCCTCTGGCCGTCTCTTGCTAAGTGACAATTTTTTCTAAATTTATCGTAATCGGAACTGTCAAGAGATATTCGCGCCGTTCAGTGTGAAATGAAAGATTCTCGAGCAACTGGCCGATCGCTACGCTAATTAGAGACACTTCAATTTAGCGATACAGGCGCGGTGAATGCTCATTTTACTCTACGATAATTAAAATCAATGAGAAAGATACGTATACATATACATGTACGCAGGGTACGAGCAAATGGTCACCCGTTAGAGGTACAGCCCACGCGCTTTGAACGAGACGTGCAGACTCGTTGTACAGTCAGATGGGTATATAAGGAGTTAAGGACCAGCCGCGCAAGAGGGACGGAATAAAGAGGAGAGAGAGGAGGAAAAAGAAGCAGGAGCTGGCCGCAGGAGTATCTGATGGGCCGATTGCATCATTAGCGAGTATACGTGCTTGCTAGTGAATCCACCGGGGAGAAGTTAGCTTGGCAGCCGGGCCGATCAACGAGCACCAATTAAATCTGATAACGATGATCTTTTCGACATTCGATGGAAATGATGTAGAACTTCGATTTCGAACCGCGAGAGAAATCGAGAGATCCACAGGGTGTCGAATGCGTGCCTCGGTAATGAGCTACGTAGGCCAATACTCATCGATAAGCGGCTGTTGGTGGTCTCTAATACGAACGCATTTATGACGAGAATATCTAGCTGCCTCTTGCAATAATTTTCAAGTTGTAAGGAGTTAAAGTTAGCCAGTGATATCAAACAAAGTTCACGCTTTCTCATAATTGCGTTTACATCGACCTGTCGTCAGATAATAGATATTGAATCTGGCATTTTTCACTTCTTTCAAATACAAGTCACGTGTACACTTAGATTTTTGTAACGATACGTATTATCTTGATTACTTATAATAAATTGCCCACGCACTCTTCAAGGGTGTGCAACCTAATTATCCTTCATTAGATACAGCACATTCAAAAGATTCGTAGAGATATTGTTCTAACTGGAATCAAGACAATTGCTCTTAAGGGGATGCT
>NW_011967184.1:859153-887491 GCF_000949405.1 Vollenhovia emeryi | reverse complement strand
TCCAGCATCCCCTTAATTCGAACGCAAATCGATTTAATGATGCAGAATTTCTTTTATACGATCCGAAAGACATTCTTTTCTAAGATCAAGTTTATATACAAACCATATCAGTGCATTTTACTTTCACACATGATTTGGGATAGCGATCGCTGCTGAAAAATCACGATGTCGCGATGAACATCGGGGAACGGCATTCCGCGATTTCGCCGAGTTTTTAGTCGCAAGAGAAATCACGCGAGGAAGAAAAAGAAGAAGAAGAAGAAGAGGCGAGGGAACCTTGCGCGGGAGACTCGCGAAATGTTTCTGTTCCTGTTAACCGGTGGCGAGCCGCCCTATGCGGAGAGATTTTATCGAGCCTACGGATCGACCGCACTTCGTACGTCCGCGGCGATTTAAAAAGGAAACGACGTTTTATCGCGCCGCACGATCGATAAGGTATTATTCTGGAATGGAAGCTGCGAGTCTGCTCTTCACGGCTCGGCGCGTAAGAAATGGAGTATCGTGGCCGACGAGATATTAAGCGTCACTCATACTACATGGCCGAGCTATCAAGAAGTAATCCACGTACATACGTGTCGCGGCGATTTAACATCTCTATGTTTTATCAGCGCCGTCGCAATGTCTGTCGCTGATAACCGATGCGTTCCTGTTGATCGGAAAGACAGGCCCATGATCTTTAATCACATTTGCTCTGCTCCTGATCAAGATTCAGTTCCTTTCTCAATATGAAGGGCATAAATAAAGATCGACTGGTATCCGCGAAAAATCGAACAGGGCTAAATTGTTTACAACTACATTGATACATTTCGAATTTATCGAATTTATCCAAGAATGCGTCGTTAATGCTAAAACGAAGGATTTACGAAACAACACGGCTTGTAGATAAAGAACGAAGCTATAAAATGAGAGGCTTTTCACAGCGGAATTTCACACTTGTGGAATTTCAATCGTCAGATAGCGCACGAATTCATGAACTCGGCAACGTTTGTGATACGTGCCACGAGATCGTCTACATGGAGATGGGCGTCGTTTCTTATCGACTTGGATCGCGTTTGTTTCGAATCGACGCGCCGCGACTCGATCGGTCGCCAGTTTCCTAGGGTGATTTGGATTCTTTCCCGCGGAACAACTGTGCCGTCAAGTCGAGAAGAAACTTCCGCTAGATTAAAAATCCCAAGAAATATCTTTCAGAAAAGATTAGATTACGGGAGTAGAGGAAAAATAAAGAGAGGCAATGTTTAACGTACAATAAAGATCTGCTGTGGAATCGCAGATCTTTTATCTTACTGCCGCTCCTTCTACCTTCACCACCACCCCTTTCCACATATTTTACTCCCATTTTTAAATGGCTCTAATACAAGTATCCGAGCGCATTATTCAGAGCGTCTATTAACTAAAAGTCGTATTTCTCTCATACCGGGATTCGGATGGCTTCCGAGGAGCCGGGTACTCGCGTTTAACGTCGTCTCCGAGACGCGAAAGGATTCTAACGAGTCGCGTCGAGAGCCTCGATTCCTCAAGATCGCCCGGCATCGGCTGTAAAACCACGCTCTTTATTTCCCGCCGCTATCCGCGAACGTGCATCTACATCTGCTTATGCAGATCCGCGGCCGCGATATCGCGCGCACACGTGGGCGGACTGCGAGTCCCTCGCCCTGGGAGATCGACTTATCCGGACGGAAACCGGAGAACCGCGGGCGACGTATATATGCGCCGGGGATTGCTTCTGGTAGCCGGCGAAAAATGCCATAGGAGAAATGCCTCTGGGAAACGCGGCGAGGTAATTATCGTCGTTTGCCGCGATGGTCACCGGCGCGATGGTCTGTACACACTCGCAACGACGGAAATGCAGCCGGTATCGCGGACTTTTTGATCCTCCAAACGACGGACTCGGCTTCTCAATAAATCGTATTGCAGATATAAAAAATGACAGTATTGCAAAGTACTTAATAAGAGAAATTAAAATAGGAAGGATATGTGTGCTGACTGTCCATCATATCTTAACTTCACCGCTGTCTGATCGAAGGCTTTCTAAGGATGATCAAAGAGATAATCGAAAAGCTAATCACTTCGTTCGAGACACTGATCAGTCGGGGAAAAAGCACGTCGTTTTAACAACGGGTCTTTCTTCTGGACCAGGTCTGGACTGGGTTTCCTGCGAACGAACGATCGTGAGATAAAATATCACTGTGACTTAAAGAACGTTGACAATGCGAGACTGTATAGTGATTCATCTATGCAAAGCGCTGATTGCGTTAAACGCAAACTTGTTTACGCATGTAAAAGTTCAGTTGCCCCCGGGGTGAATAGCGCTTTGTGGAAACGTGGTCGTTCGATATCCCATTGCTGCTGCATGCGTACGCATTACGTATTATGCAGCGTCTTTCCTGATGCAATCTACGTATAGCCGGCGAGGCGAACGACGCCAATTCCGCTCATTCGCGCGAATACTAATGCGCTAAGAGCGTTTCCCCCTGCGAGCCGTTTCGCACTTACGTGCTTCACAATGTTACGCCGCGTTACGCCATCGTAATATTCGTGCGAGACGCATTGTGTACTTATCGTAACCAACGTAAATGGGCAGAGTACTTTGCGCGAAACGCGAGATTGCCGCGCGACTGGGTACGCAACTGAAACCTTCGGCGTAAACGACTTGGCTTTAGCTACTCAAAATATTCATTCACGGAAGCGATATTCCAGAAATTGCATAAATCTAAATGTAATTTCCCGTGAAAACAAAGGGCTACCAGTGATTAAATCTTAAAAAAGTTTAGATTATCGACAGATCTAAATTGCTGCATTAAAAACACCCAAGTTAATTGACAAAATTTCAGCGAATTTGTCGAAAGACCGAGATAAAATAGAAAGGTCTCGGGGCCGCAAAGCGGAATGTCGCCGACAAATTTGGTGGAGCGCACTGATTTTCGAAATCTTTGCCGCGGTTACTATGACGCGAGCACAAACGCATTTCGTACAGGCAGAAGTTAACGTTATGCCCGCCGACTTCCGTTCGCACCGATCATTACTCAGGAGTAATGCGTATACATTATCCAGCCGGCGTATGCATGTTACATCGCCATTGTTGCGCATTGTGGGCGCAGGTGGAGGCTTAGCCAAGAGCTTCTCTCCCGCGAGAGAAATTGCCGCTCCGGTAGCGAGGGGCACTTTTATGAGGTGAAGCTCAGTAATGACCGAAACGCACGGATTCTATTGTCGAACGCGTCCGCAACAATGGGCGAGAAAAATATCCGTCCATTATTGCAAATAGCCGGACATTCTGCGGATCCGCTCGTAAAACCCCCTGAAAACGGTCCACAACTCGCGGAGTTACGACGCGATGACGAGCTGACGAAGTATCACACGCGTCGCCGCGTTTTGTCGTTAACACTTGCACGACACTAGAAAGATTTCTATCTCTAAAAATTCACGAATATTCATGCGAGACTCGCAACAATTGTCAGATTAAAATTAGAGATTAAGGTATCACCGATTGAAAACGCATTTGCCGAGCGATCCTAAAATCCAACGCAGGAATAACGATGACTCGCTTACGTGGCATCCTCGAGCTTTCCTTTTCGCCGACCTTCTCGTTTGCTCAAATAAAGACGGGAGTTCGTTTCGACGTGTGTTCCGATTAAGATTGTGCCGCTAATTGTGTCCCGACCGCATCAGCAGCCTGTGTGGCAGCGGTTATTTCGGTACGTCCGGACAAGATAGTGTATTTGTATTTATCTGAACTGCATATGTAGTAAAGGGAGAATTTTTTTGAAAGTCGATCAGAAAGTGAACTTTATTTTGCCAGTCTGGTCGACTTTTTGAAAAATTCTCCCTTTGTTTAATTACCACTGGCGACAGCAAGCTTCGCTCGATTTTGTTTCATATGTAGTTTTGAAGCGCAAATCTATCGATAAAAAATAAAGCGTTGTATAAAGAATAAAAAATAAATTCTGGACAAAGGCATTAAATTTAGACTTTTCTACCTCATGTTCCCTTCCCCTAAGATCTTAATTTAATACTTAAATTTTTCACGAATCTTTAGTCCCGAAGTCCCGAAGCAGGTGTTCCACATGTAATTTTCCGTTCTTTATGGTCTCGAAAATATAGGATTCTTTGATCCTTCTTTGAACCCTTAATTTTACGAATCTCCGAATTCCGCGAAATTAGATTAACCTTTGCAATTTATCGCTTCTTGCTTACACGGCGTTTAGATATCGCAGGTGTCTAAAACCACAAACACTTTCGTTCGAATCTATAATTACGCGGATCTGCGGTTTCATGTATCTATAATTTTACGAACCCATTTATCGCGAGTTCCACGGAATCCCGCAGATATCTAATTAAAATATTCGTGATATTATAGATCCTCTTGCAAGATACGACTCCAAAAACCTGCTCCATACAGTTTTTGCTGAAAGACGTTTCGCGGCAAATATTTTTTTTTATAGATGAATATGCTATACAACTTCTCGATCCACAAATTCTTCCGGTTTATAAATCGCCTTATCTCCCGACGTTTATTCCGATAAGCGAGATTTCACTGCACCGACTCCGCGAGGCATGCGAGGATCCGCGATTCCGGTCTTCGGCGACGGAAAATACGACCTTATTAAGGTGCTACATCGTAGAGTATCGCGCGACGCGCTTTAAGTACGTCGACTACGTTAATTATGCCGCTTAAGTTAGGATAAGGCTGCGTTTGGACATCACGATCGAATAGATCCGTCGCGTAAAAGCACGCACATACGTTTCTCTCTCGATTCCTCTTCCTTGATTTACTTAATTGCGCTGCTTAATATTTGCATGTCCAGTCAATTCTACCGTGGGGCACATTCGTTGAGTTAGTGCGTGGCGTTTGATTGCATAAGCTGAATTAATGTATCCTGATGACGCGGAGGGAGTAACTAACGAGCCGGCGATGCGGAGTTTAACGTCACCGAAAGATTCTCCGAGAATCTCACGTTAAATGCGTTATGATATTGGGAGATTTGGAAAAACTAGAAACGCGTTTGGGAAAAGAAACGCAGATCCGGAGATGCCTGATCTTGTATACAATTTTTAACTGAGTGCACTGCGTTGAATACTAATCACAGGATGACAACTTGCATACATTGATATTAATGAATCGATATTTTGTACGTTTAGTTGATTGGATTTATGTATATTAACTTGTTACTTTCAAGAAAGTACACACTCTCTTGCATTAATCTTGTTTTAATAAGTCGACTTCTTGAGAATGTTCTCAAAGTATCGCGCGGCAATTCATGAAATCCAAACTCTATGCACAATTATTATTAACTTCTTGAATATTTTCGAAAAAGTTTCTCTCCAATATCGCTCATGGTGTAGATGGAAATCTATTTAACACGATTGATTTCAGAAATTCTAAAGTTTAATGACTCTAAGTTCGCAGAATTTACAGGCCGAGTAATATGGTACATCGCGAATAAACTTATCTTAAAAGTGTTATTCTCCTTTGAATAAAATTTTTAACTTTTAAATAATCAACGGCGATATATATCTGTTTTATTTGCTTTGAAATATTGAAGGATGCGCGTCGCGAATAAATGGTTCATTCACTACGTAATTTATTCCGGGTCGCTGGCAGTTGACACCCACCTCTTTTTCTCGTTTAACAATACGGTCGAGATGATTTTGCAAATACCGCAGAAATGCTCAAACGACCGATATATCTAAGGAGCCTCGAGACCTTTGACGCACAGACGGCGCCGGTACAATCTAAAATTTACAATTCGTGTCTCGATCGCCCGCCTACGTTATTCACGCATGAGCAGTCCCTACGCATAACTAAGGATAAGAGAGTAAAATCGTCGCGCTAGTGGAAGATATATGTATTTAGCCTGCAGAACAAGATCCTAAGGGGTTATTAAAAGAAAATCCCGATCTCATATAGTATAAATATTGCTGATAATTCGAACGAAAAAGTGCATGCTAAAGAGTACTAAAAACAAATTCTATTAACAACTAAACTTACAAAATATCGATTCATCACTTATCTATGCAACTTGCCATCCTGTGATTAGCATTCAATGCGGTACATTTTGCACTCCGCAATCTCTCTCTTTCTCTGTCTCTCTCACGTTGATTTGCGTATTTCTAAACTTTCGCCGACTACAATCGCGAAATCTCAACGATTCAGGTAACAATTAATCACGAGTATCCGCGACGAGACATTTACGGGCCATTTATCGATAGTCCCGTGAGCATCGAATTAATTTCCCAGTCGGCGAGGAAAACCGCCGGGTCTCCGTTTACCTCGCAATATCTCGATATCGAAATCGCGAATACGTAATGCCACTTCTCGTCGTTAATGCTGCTCACTGTGATGTATACGATGTAATTTCCTTCTAAATCTCTCGGAGGCAATTTGCGTTAATAGAACAAATGGGAAATTTAGAAAGACATAACAATAATTTACTGCAAGCAATTATGTCACTAAGGACGGGAAAAAATCGTATTTCTAAAATATTTTAAACTTTCTCGGGAAGCAACTAATAAATGAAGTCACATGTCCAATATAAAGCTAAAGCTCTCTGCAGGTTTGTTCAGGGCATCATAACACGATTGAACTAGTGCATAAGCGTAGCATGCGCAATTGAAGGACTTGAAATGGCCGAGGTTCCGCGACTGATAGCAATAATCTGACAGGTGCATCAACGTCACTTATGTCGCCGTTGAGGCGATCCACGGTTAAACGGAGCGTATCATCCGCGGGCGAAAGAAAGAAGTAGGTGGCATCTCATCGCAGGAAGTTAATTAACATCGCGAACGGCTCTCGGGAGCCTCGGGTTGAAACAAGCTAGATCTAAATAAACCAGAAACTCACGAACGGCGCGCCGTGTCTCGCGGAGTATCTGGTACCTGCGTATCTGATGCCACTTATGACGTATGCTTAAACTAACGCTCATTGCTTACGAATAGTCGATCTTCCAGTCAATCCTTATTATCGTAGAAATTCATCATCCCTTTCCGCGTTGTCTCCCGTGAGAGAAAATAATGTTTGACTCTTCTCTAATTACGCGAAAGTCCAAAGTTCCGATGATCATTACGCGATCGGAACTCGTTCGCATTAATCAAGCTTTTTGGTCGGCATTAAACCGGCCAGTGTTTTAATACGGAAAATTTATCGCGAAAAATATTACCGCAGCCAGGGTTTGAATCTGGACTACCCTACTCTCTAGGCGGGCGTCTCACCAATTCGACCGCTGAGGCATGTGGTAATATTTGTCGCAATAACTTGGCATTAATCGACGTACCTTCCTTGGAATTTAATTATTCCGAGTCATAAGCTTCAAAGGATAAATTAATATTATAAAAGGGATATATTTCTCATTTCCCTCGGTATCACGCACAGGGTTTTCGCGTCAAGTAATTAGAAGAGAGATTTACGCATCGCGGTATTATTACCGGGTTGAATTACGATACGCGGACCGGTCGTTTTAGCACCACTAAGCCGACGATACCTCCGGTCCACCGAGATCGCACGATCCTTCCCCCGTAACGGGATTTCGAGCGACTGTAGATTACGCGACCGGTAGAAACCCCGGTTATCAGCACGATGACGAGAGAGCGTCTCGGATCCGACCGACGACGCTGAATGATTGCGATTTATGGGATTCCTCCGTGGTAGCTGACGATCTGACGGACCGATCTCGAGCGTGCCCGAGCGGAATTTGCCGTCCGACTCAATCGTAAAGGTGCCGCCACAACGAGGCGTGTCCGAGGATTTTATACGCGCGGTCTTTGCAAGATCATTCTTCCCGTTCGCCTCGCTCGTCAGGAACGTTAAATTCTGACATCACGTCGAAGTTTTCTCGGCTCAACGGGGCACCTCGTCGCCGCCCTTACTTGCTTGTAAACGTCTTCATAACGTTTTAATGCGACCGGGCTATTACGTCGCGCTACGCTCGAGTTATCTCGCGCGATGAGCTTTGCTTTTGGTGCTCCTCGTCGTCTCTCTGTCTGTTGAATCTAATTTACACGGTAGCGTCGCCTCTTGCCTCGCCTTTGCGGCCGGCTCTAAGTTGAAGTTGCCCGACACTTGGTTTAATCGCCTCCATCTGTCTATGCTGCGCATACTCAATTCGATCTTCGATCAGCAATCGCTTGTGCAGCTTCACTCAAAGCGATCAAAATAAATTTATGGAATCAGCAATGCAGCGTTAATTATTAAGGGTTCTTATTGCTCGCATTTTCCCCTCTAATCTCTCTAAATAACAAAGACATTAACTGAAACTATATGACACGGGTAATTATTTAAAAAGGGAACGCGCAATTCTTATGAAATCTCACTTCCGCGCGCTGTAACTTGTACGGTTTGAGAATTGCTCAAGACGAACGAAGATCGATGCAGCGTTTGACGGTCCGTGCGAAACAATGCGCGCTCGTAAACGCACATCGTAAATTGAAATTAGCCTAAACGGATTACGCGAATATTCACCGATAAAAGTATCCGTCCAGTCCCGTAAATCTCAGGCAGCGTTCTAAACTGCCTGTCAAGGCGGATAAGTGCTGCGTACTTAGAATGGGCCGGGATAAATATCGCGAGTTTGCGTTAGAGTAAGATGAAGAGCCGCGCATTACTCTTCGCATTCGTGCCTTGGTTCAACGCAGCCGGCCACGGGACTACCTTCGTATCGATATACGTATAAGGCCTTTCTCGGAACCCACAATGATACTGTGATTAATGTGTTAGATGAGTATAAGTTGCATTTAACTGCCGTTTTAAATTAATAAAATGATAAATTCATGGCAATTGGAATGTGCAGTCGATTATGATATAAGAATGATCAGATCTTTATCGTCTTATGAGAGTATTTTTTTTCTATTTTACGATAGAAAAGAAGGACGTTGGATAATACTCAAAAGGAATTAATTTAGGAAAAATGTTTGTTCTGCGCTAAATATGTGTGTGGCTTTGAACACATATACATTTCGTAATGCAAATTTCGCAGCTATTAAAATTAATGAGAGCGTAATTTGCTTCTAGGCCTAACGATGCGATTTTCCCTTCAAATATATTAGACTTGTTAATGTTTACGCAAGGCTTGTTCTATTTTACTTATCGAAAAATATGAGAGACTACTGGTTCCTCTCATCGAGGAATTTTCGCTATCCCAGTTTTATTCTAATAACGATCTAAAGTAAACGATCTAAAATGTATGATCAGTTCCTGTAATAATTATTCTTAAACAATTTGCGTGCAATATTTTAATTTTAAAACCGTGTATTACTTGTTATTTTAATCGAATTTTCTTCCCTTTCGGACGAGAGAAACAAGTTCCTCGGAGGTGAACGTCTTCCCGTAGCAATGCGATGATAAAACACGGCGGGCTTACTTTGTATCGCAAAAGAGTCAGGGCCAGATAGTAGAATCCAGAAAAAGCATGCGCATACCGATGGCGGCACTTACCTTTGCAGCCACCGTCCGCCGACAAGCCGTAGTGGTCCACGTCGCAGCGATCGCACCGGAAGCCGACGACGCCCGGCGCGCACCTGCACACGCCGCTTACAGAATCGCAGAGCCCGTCGACGGCACCCACGTCGCAGTCGCATTCCCGACAACCTGCGGTCACGTTCCCGTAACCTTCGATGCAGGAGGAACAGTCACGACCGGTGAACAAAGGTCCGCAGGGACACTGACCGGTCGTCTGCTCGCACTGAGTCGAATTGCTGCCGAGGGGAGAGCAATTGCATGCTGAAACGCAAACGGTATCTCTGCTCACAATGTATCCTATTAACGTAATTAATGACGTGTCCTATTAATCTAATCGCTACGTTAATTTGCTTCGCACTGGAAGGTCTTTGATTGTTGCTATTTTCGGCAGATCAGTTCTAAATCTTCAATATATAACATTTTATATGCAAATATGTGTGCAAGAAATAAAAAATTAATTTTAATTATAGAGGGATAAAATAAGAAAAATTGTAAAATTTTTAGAATATCAGAAATCCGAAATAATTACATGCAATTATTCAGCAATTTTAGGATTTGTAGAGATATAAAGAGTATAAAAATGCATGCAAGTGCTTACGCATGCAATTTTGTTCCAGAGGATTTCCAAAATGCGTCTCCTTGCATCTTTCGCACTTCCAACCCTCGGTATTGCCGCGGCACTCTAAACAGCGACCCGTTTCCTGGTCGCAGGCACCACCGTTGCAAGGACACCGTTCGCAAGTGCCGCCATGTATCAGAGGATTGCCATAGAATCCTACGTCACAACTTTTCACCCAAATCAAAATTAAAGCTTTCCGAATCGATGATAATATTTTAGCAATAACTGTCAATTGTATATGCAATAATCAGTGTTTGCTGTTATCTAAATAAAATTATATAGATGATTATCTAGATAAAATTTTAGCGTTATCTTATCTTTATATAGATAATAAAAATAAGTATTATCTATATCTGCATCTTAGATGAAAGAAAGTGTTATTTTTACTAAATTATCTAAGATAAGGTACAGATAATTTGGTTTAGGGCCACATAAAAATACTTAACAGTTACACTATTTAAATATGGATGTCGTTGTAGACCATGCATTTATGTGTGTGTGTCATATAACTTAACCTGAATATGTATATTCTATATCCCCCTTTATAATTTAAATTTTTCTATAATTTTTTTTATAACTTTTTCTACTGTGTTTACATGAAGTCTTAAAAATATTATCTGAAAATTATCTAGATGATTCATCATATAATTTATCTTTTATCTAGATATATTCAAAACGAAATCATCTTTATCTTATCTAAGATAAATTTATATATTTTTATCTTATCTTTATCTAGCTAATTTTAAAATCATCTATGCACAACACTGGCAATAATGCAAAAAAGATGATCGCGTGACGTCTAATAATTATAAATTAAAAGTCTGCTCATTTTGCAATATAAATTTTTGATTCATAAGATTATGGCATTTTTAAAAGATTACAAAAACGTAATTGCAAGAGAAAATCGTAACTAATTAATTTGCTTTGAATAATTTATTCGAAATGTTCGGATATTTGTTATTTGTACTGACGATGTAATTACTGTATTTGATCTTCAAAAAAATCTTTGTTCAAAATATGTATTATTTATTTTTCTTACCTTTCACAATGATCTCCGGTGTATCCCTCGGGACATTGCGTGCACACGTATCCGCTATTTGCATCGATGGGATTGTCGAGCTGGCAACTCGGGCTGAAATTGTTAGACTCGATGGAAAGTGGACACGCGCATTTCTTACAATCCTCGCTGGTGCCTCTTGTTGCGATACCGTAATATCCCGTAGCACAACGACCACACTTCGGGCCTACCGTATGATGTTCACACATCTGGAAATCATGGAGACACACCATGTAAATTTTAATTTAATATCAGCCTATTAGAATCACGAATATAAATCAAATTTGCGGTTAAAAGTTGCAACTCTTCTAATGGCCAAAATTATTTAGTTCCAAAGAAGTAGAATGTACAAAATAAAAGGATATAAAGTAAAATTGAAATAATATAAAAAATAAAATTTATGTACAAAAAATTAAAGAAAGCTAGTCTCGCATATAGTCTTTCATTGTTGAATCTTTCAAATTTTCAAAATCTGTTTCTCTCTTTTAAGAAGATTTCTTTTTATTCTCTTTTTAATAAAATTACTTTTAATAAACTTGATACAAAAATGAGCTTTAACTTCGCTCGTTAAATAACTGTGCGGATCAATTATTCCTACGGAAATTAAATTTTCCTAAAATAAGCTAACTGGTATCGCTCTCTGTACAGCACGAGTACGCAACGAATGGGTAAAAGAATTCCCTAGGATGCTGAGTCGATAAAATAACTCTCGCGATCTATAGATCTCGTGATCCATAATCCACGTGGAAGTTTGCCACGCAAACTTGGGTACTTCAAGCATCTGCTATACCGGCTGAAGGTTAGGCTGGATATTAGCCGCAGCGAGATGTTGAAGGTAACTACAGTAAAGCCAGTTGCACACTAGGGAACTTATTTTGTACACTATATCGTATACTCTTACTAACAATAAGAAAAATTCGTTTATCTTACTAAATTATACGTAACGTTAAAAAATAATTTATATCTATTGCGCTAATTTCTTTTCTAAATTCATTACATTAGTAACTTCTTTTGATATATTTTATTATACTACTTTTAATATTTTTAATTACGGACAATAAGGTAATAATAGCGTAATAACAAAATAACTTTTTTTTTATTAGTTTCCCGTTATGTTATATTCCACATCTTATATTCAAATAAATCAGAACTCACCCCACATTCGTCCATCACGAGATCGCAGGAGCCCGCGTGGCCGTTGCAGTCACACTTTACACATATGTGATGGTCTTGATGATCCGAACTGTTGACTGGCATGTTCACGTATCCCCAAGCACATTTCTCGCATGACATCCCCGTGTATCCTCCGGGACATTCGCACATTTCGACCAGATTGTTGGTTTCGCCGTCCGGCGATACTTCGCCCACCGTAAATATCGCAGACTGGAGACTAAGAAGTAGAAAGATCGCTTCGTTACGCATTACTATAAAGATACTATCCACGCGCGAGCTAAATGCCCGATAAAGAATTGGAGATTTATGCACCTTCCTTCAATTTGCTCCGAATGATATCGCGCCCTTATCATTAGATACTTCAGATCGGTGAGGACACGTATCATTTGTGCCCTCGTCACGGGATCGCCGCGGAACTCGGTCCTCCTCAATCTGGTCGGGATGTCCTGAACGTCGCTTCGCACGTGGAACCAGCCTTGCTCCCGTAAAGGTACCGCTATTTCAGCTTCTTGACCATTGTACTGTTCCTCGCCGTACGCTATGCGCATGCCATTGTTACCCTTCGCGAGTATGTGAAAATTTCACGTTATTACATATCTATTTTTTTTTTATTAAATGTGCAAGAAAAATGCAAGAGCGAATATTTACAACTAGAATAACGTTGGGCTCCGTGGTCGGTTTACCACTGGTGTCGCCTCGCATAACAACCCACGTAACGGAGTACGTGAGATTACTCCCGTACGAGGATACGCGATTCCCCGTGTAAATCTGCGGCGCCAGCCAGAAAGGACTGTCATACTCGACGTCGAACGCCGCCACGGTCAGCCATTCGTTGTCCGTGTCTAAGACGGGAACGACCGCCCGGGACGCGTTCATGTCGGTCACCAACCAGTTTTCCAGTGTAGAAATCTGAAAAAAAAGCGAGCCGCACGGCCCACCTTCCGTTATTTTATCGTCGAGGTCTATTGTCGCTCAGTTTTACTTCCATTTCGTTTCTCGCGAAGTTATTACAAGTAACGAAGATGCTAGCTGATTTTATTAATTGTATATTTCATTCATTATTCAGTAATTAATATTATTTATGATGATTCATAATACTGTTATTCTTTGTAAAAGATAATTTCGTTAACAAATTTAGCTCCGATAAATCTTATGCCGTAAGAAGTCGCATGCACATTGACCTATTATGATAGCGCGGTTCGCGTTTTTTGTTCGTTCCAGTTCGACGCCATTACCGCCATCGTAATTGCGGGTCTGCAATTTATCGGCGGGAGTGATAAACTATAATTGTCTCTTTATCCAATTTATCGCGTGCAACGAGGACGTCGCCTAAGATTAACGTCCTAAACCGAACGACATGCCCGCAGGAGAACGTCAACCAATCGTTCTGAATTTTGCACCTGTCAACCCGATCTTGACACTTGACAAACGACGTTATTGTCTCGTTTACATACAGAATTATCCAAGATCAACAGTACCAATTAACAACATGTCTCAATAAGCGACGAATTCCTGCATTTCTATCTTCTTCTGTTTAGAAACTCAAATTTAATAATGTAATTGCTTCAGTTTCTAACTCAAATTCATTACGATAATTAGATCAAATAATAAAATTGCGCTAGGAGAAAAGCGTGAAATCACAGAAATAAACCTGCAGCACTAAAAGTTTCCCCATTTCAATAAAACTGACACGCACGTTAGGAAAGTTTATTTTCTATTAAAAAAAAAACTTACCATGCTGTATCGTAGCGTCGCGGTGGTGCAGCGATCTGCTACGTCGAAGCAATAGCAGGACATGCACCCATCAAGATTGTCCTTGGTGAGCGCAAAGTATCCGGGTTTGCAACGGTCGCAGAAGTCCCCGGCGACGTTCGCCTTGCACAAACAGTCGCCCTCGCAATCGTGGGACGGCAGAATCCCGCGGGAGTCGCAGGGGCACGGCATGCAATCGGGAAACTGCCGATAACCGGCAGCGCACTGATCGCATCTGTATCCCGAATATCCTGGCTTGCACTCGCAGGCACCTGCTACCTGGAACACGATCGGTGTGCGGACCGATTAGGATCGATCGTGAGAACGGCCCTGTTTAGAAATCACCGGGATGGATAATCGATGCGCGCGTAAATCACGGTCGCGCAAGCGATTATCGCGCGCGGCTGATGTTCCTCCGAGATTCGGCGAAAATAACCGCCACGGTGAATTTATGTGGGACGAAACGTTCCAAGGCATGTTGATCGAACAAATTTTTCATTTTTATTCATTGGAAAGATTTGAGTGTCAAAACTTACGAAGAAGAAATTTTTAATTTTACACCAATCTATATATTTTCCACCATGAGACACAATATGTATTTTTGTTAAAATATTTACGCAATTGAAACTACAGGAAATTACTCTTACCTTTCCCATACGCGTGTAGGAATCGTCGGGAGTGCAGTAGCCTGTACTGCCACGTGTGTTGCAGTCGCAGGGCAAGCAGGGTTCAGATGCATCAGGTGCAACGCCGTTCGGCCTGTAGTAGCCGACCTCACATTTTTCGCAGTTGATACCGATCGTGTGTTCCTAAGATTTTGCAAATGTTATCGCCAATGATATTTTTGAATTATATTCTTAACATCTTATATTTTACCTAACGCTAACATCATTAAATATCGATTCTCTCATAGATATTAGGCATCTGTTAATCGCAAAAGTTCATTTCTACAAATTAAGAAACTATTTGTAAGTATCTGTAATCCTCCATAGGTAGTTTTTACTTTGCGGGCATATATTTGCAGAAATTACTCGACTTTAAACATTATCAGGTTTATCATTCAATTATTATTTCGCAATAAATTTCTCATAATTACAATTTAGAGGATTACTCATTTTTCCATTTATCACTCAAAAGCGCGTTTGATGGCAGTTAAAATTGATAAATCGCGTTCGCGTTTTGTTCCTTAACTTCTTATCATCTCACCGTGCAATTGACGCACACGCCACCGCCACGGTATTTCCCACGGATATCCATGGACATTCTCCTCTCGGCCACTTCCTGGTCGTATTTGCAGGACGTTGCATGGCCATTGCAGTTGCACTTCTCGCAGTGAAAGCCCTTGCCAGCTGTGCCGGGCTTCCACGGGATCTGATTGTACATGGGGCAGCATTTTTCGCATCTTTCGCCGCACGTGTGGCGCTCGCATTCGCATTCCTGATGCTGAGGGATATCGCTTATCAGATATCGCGAAATTATCCATGTTCTTGAGTTGCGCTTATCTATTAAGTCATACAGCGAATACGCGCGCTCTGTAGCAGATACACTGCAGATATGCTGCGGAAGGTTTGCCAGTTACACCTTGTAATATCTCTGCGTAATTTTACTCGCGCTTCGAGAAATGTTTGTGGGAGCTCGCTTATCGCACAGTTAGTCGAGATTTATGTCATCGTTCTGTTTCCTTCATTTGTCAAATTCTAATAACGTTTCTGACTGCTAATTATCATCGAGAAATTAATGAAAGATTGCAGCAGATAATCAAATTCTCGTTGTTGACAGAACGTTCTTATTAATAATTGAATTATCTTTATTAATACTTGTTCCTTCGTCACTCGATACATTTTACGACACGTAAGTCGTAAAACTACGCTTTGGAGTGCAAAAACTAAATGATTGATTTCATTGTTGATTAGTCATATGAATCGATGTATTCAGTAACGTTATAGCTTCAGCCGTCCGGATGTTACCGCATTGCGAAGCCATAAAAACGGGACTTCATAGGTCTCTATCCGAATGCGCAAACGATATGCGTGTAATCGCGGATAACTAAATTGCCGGGCATAAAGTGGTGTTCACGTTGCACTGGACGTTACATATTCGGTTTACGAGTCCCACTTTGTTGCCCGAAGAATTCAGCGGTTGTCATAACTAGCGTTTGCGATCAGCAAATCGCTCAATCGTGGGATGTGGCAGAAACACAAATGATTTTAGCCAATTCAAACGTCTGAGTACGATCGACAGTAAATTTTGGATTCTCGACAAACAACAACGACTGTTTCTTCCTTCCTTCTTCGAAAATTACGATACGCCTATGAATTTCGGGGTTTTAACGAAATTAGAACGAAAGCAATTACAAAAGCTTTGTAAATAATTGCGATACCGCCAAACCTCGCAATAATAAAATCAATAATCATCATGGAGTCATAAACAACTGTTAATAACACCAAAAAACTTTCTCTGTCAGAGTTACTTCAATTGGCTCTGCAATTATCTCTGCAGTACATCGAATTGGGCCGAAGAAATCGCGCGAAGAATTAGCGCCCAAAATAAATTACGGCGGGATTAATGAGCCGCGATTTCACCGAAATATCGCATCGCGCACCCGATAAGCGTGAATACATGCGGAAGAGCGAAAAGGTTAACACGACGCGTGTGGCCTTATCATTGGCGTGACAAACGAATGGGCCACTCCGGTCAATTGCAATATCCCCCCGTTAACACGCTCTCGGTATTATTTACTGCCGATGATAATGGCCATCCCTGCGATCAGCAATCAAGCCCCGGTTTCTGCAATTACTCTTCGCCACGGTGGCATTTAACGAACCTGAATTACATTTCATCGGGAGCCATAATGTTCCGAGGCCGTTATTTTCAAATCGAGATAGCCCGGCCTCCAAAAAATAAAAACCTCAACGCGGAATGGGTGACCTTAATTTTTACGACCAATTTTTGACCAATTCGTCGCTCCAAGCAATCCTTCTTTCTCTCGTTCTTTCTCTCATCAAAAAAACTATGTATGTAATTTCAGGATCGATAATTTTGGGATTATAAGTGGAAATGAGTACTGATCTCATGAAAATTGTGACTGCTTAAATATTAACAAATTAAGAACACATCCGTTTAGGAATCATAAATTTTATAGGAATTGCTTTTCTAATTCGTGTGCGGTCAAATATGTTTAATGAAATAAAAGTCGTTAGCAGAAAAAAGATTATTAATGGTGCAGTAATAATGACCGCACAAAATACATATACTTTTTTTCAGAGAAGCCAATTTCTTTTAGTTTTAATGAAACTGAGAGATTTATGTTACATAAGTGAGCTACAAGATACTTTAAAGCATTTAAATTTTTCACACAAAAGCACGAGAATTTTCTACGTTGAGAGAGAAAAAGATTAATATTTTTCTAACGTAAAAAAGTAAGCTAAATAAAATATCTATTTCCCGCTGACATTTAATTCGGGAGATTTTTTAATAAAGTGAAATGAATTGCCATCATAATTCATTTTCCGACTTTACGAGGCTTGAAAAAATTGGTAAAAGATTTAATTAATGTTAATTGACTGGAACGCACTCGAGTGATATGATAAGGCGAGGATACGCGAATTGCGAAAGTGACCGTAACATTGTATATAAAATTGATAATGACACAATACTCCAGTGTTCTCGTCCGCAGTGACAAACAAGCAAGAAATCAACGTCCCCTATGGTATACTCTCAATCGTCGCGCGCGTGCTTATTTTTTGCTTTCTCGCTGTATCTGCCATTGCACTTTCCTTAATAATTCCCACTTCAATTCATAACAACGGACACTGAATGAGCGTATACTCGATTCGTGTCAAATAAACGAACATCGTGAAAATTGCACGAGCAGAATGCAACGCAAAGGTCAATGCCCAGCCTACGGCGGTGCAGTGATTCCGATGCGGCGAAACGTGGCGTTGCATCATGAATGACACAATGAATGTTCTATCGTATTACGCGTCTACAATCTCGCGAAATGCCTGTCCAATTCCCGGGAATGTCGAGCGCATTGGCAACGATACAAAAGCGAGTCGTAACAATGTAATATCCTTTGGTGTTGAGCAGCCTAATCTAATAAATAAAATTTCTCAGAAATCTTATATGAACCTTCCACGTATCTCTCTGTCATTTGTTACCGTCCTAATTAAAGATAAGAATAATGTTTCCTAGTCATGAAAAAATTGTTTCTCAAAATTTAATATCATTGTCAAAAGAAGGTATTTATATACAATAATTAACTTTAATAAAATTTAAGCACTTAGTCCAATTAATGAAATTAATTTCTTCTATAAAACTTAATCTTTTTTAAATAAAAATATCTGTTAATCATTAGAAGCACATAATATAAGTAAAGTATCCTGACGACAATGATAGTGGAACGTGACATAATAACTTGTTGCTTTACGAGCGTCGTGTAGAGATTTTTTTAAATTTTGAATTCGCGTCTGCACAGATCAAGGTAATCGTAATCGCGAGGAGGGGTTTCACAATTCCGAGCGACAGCGTTGGTAATTCTTAGAGGACATGGTGTACTATTATTGTCTGTTAAAGCCAGCTGCATGGAACACACGACTCAGCGAATACTCGTTCTTGGATTGTAGCGACATACAGATTCGCAGCTGCGAGAGAGAGAGAGAGAGCGAAAGAGATCCCAGCTTCACGAGGAAATATGCCACGAACGAGAGTAATTAATCACTCGCGTTGACTATTGTCTTCTCGCTCGCATATTGTGCCGTCTGAGAAACCGCCGTATCCGTAATTAAACGTGAATCATCCCTTCGGATAAAGCACGGTGTTTGCATTTTCATTTCGTCTCATGTCCGTCGTAAATTTACTCCGCGCTACACGCTCGTCATTGACCCGCACGGTCTTTCTAACTAAATGCGACCTATTCTCATTTTACTCGCGCGTGTATCGTGCAAATAACGTTTGCGACTTTAAAACGCTGCAAATTGTCTAATTAAAAATGTCATTAGACAGATATCGGGAAATTTTTAATTACCATTATACATCGTATCTAAATTAATGTTTATATCAAATTAAAATTTAAACGCCCATTGTATTAGGACCTAGGCAAGGTGGTGGCCATTAAATAGCTTAGTGAATCCATATACCGTATTTTTCCTACTCTGTACTGTGCGCCGTTACTATCGGACATATAACACAGATTTTCCCCTCGGTAGGATCATTCTCGTCAGTGAATTCACATGTTCTAAAAATCGCAAAGCGATTTTTATAAATTATTTTAATTTAATTTTAATGCTATACTTAGCATTATAAATTTACCCTTTCCCCTATTGAATTAAAATTCTTATTGCGAAAAATATTACCCCAACCAACACAGTACAGAGTAGGAAAAATACGGTATATGGATTCACTAAGCTATTTAATGGCCACCACCTTGCCTAGGTCCTAATACAATAGGCGTTTAAATTTCAATTTGATTTATATCTAAATAGGAGAAATATTCATCGTTGTTTAATGTTTATAATTGATAATACTGTTCAAGTCACTTGGTAGATAATTCTATCAAGTAGATCGATTCTAAAACAAAACTGTGTTATTACACGGAGAGAAATTTCTCTTAAAATTTATCCTGAAAATCATGTAATCGTGGGACGATATGGCATTTCAAGAAATTCTGTAAAAGTTTGTAAAAATTTTACCAGTAATCATAATTATTGTTAGTATACATCTTACTAGTATGGTAAATTTTCAAGAAAACTCTCATAAAGTTCTTTAAAATGCCACGTTGTCCCGCGATTACATGATTTTCAGGATAAATTTTAAAAGAAGATTCTCTCCGCGTACGAATAAAACTGTTCCACGGTAGCAGCCTGATTAAATATAAATGTTAGTTTTAATGATATATGTATTATATAACTCGTACCCATAAATAACCCGCAAACAAGTGACGGGAAGAATTGGGTCACCTATTGTTACGTGAACAAGCAATTCTCACGGTTCTAACCGTGATTCATCGTTCTACCTTCAATCCCGAGATACCCGCAACTCCGGACACGTACCCTAGAGAGACCGCAGCATTGATAGTGGCGAAAAAACTAATGGCGCCTCCGAAAGCACCCACTCCGCGCGATCACGGCGAAACCTTAATTCTTGGCGGTTTCTGCGGGCTTTGTAGCAGGCAACGATTCGAGAAGAAGGGACGACCCCCGCCATTAGCGGCGTCGACGGACAAAGACCTGACAAGTTTATGGCACTTTCGACGGATTTATTTCCCAAGCAGCAGAATCTGAGTGTCCGTTTTCGAGAGCGCGACCAATCCCGGCGCCACGGAAATCGTGTCATTATAAACTTTCTACAAATTGTCACGGGGCGAATTCCGCATTTTGCTAAGAGTATTACGCGAAAAATTATACGATTTAATGAAAAAGAGACGTTAGAAATATGTTCGAATACTCGATGCTGTCGAGTTACGTTCTCCGTAAATGAATTTAATAATAAGACACATTTATTTAAACAAAAATACGCTATGTAAACATATTTATCACTTAGCAACCTTTGCCGCGATAAAATAATTTGCTCGCACTTACCCCGTGCTGGACGCTGTACCGACATCGCGCCGCATGTCCGGAGCACAGGCAGCGTCCTCCGATATTGATTTCCCTTATCGAATAAAAGGCACGCCTCTTGTCGGCAAAAGCCTCGCCGTTACGTCGGAGACTCTGAAGACGGAGCCGCACGAATCTGGCCTGGGTGAATTCCTGCAGAGTCGCGCTGTGGTTCAGAGCCCCAGGTCGACCGTTCACCAAGTGCGTGTGGATCTTTCGAGTAAACAATTAAAATTCTTGTCAGCCACAACAATCACCCGCCGGGTAATTTATAGCATAATATATTATCTATCATCAGATATCTGTGTGATGTTTAGTTGCAATAATAGAGAAATATAGCTCGAGAGAATAATTTTATTTACAACCTGCGCACAAAAAAATGTGGTCGTCCCATGATGATATACCTCTAGCACAAGAAATTTGCAACTTTACCGTAAATTATTGTGAAAACAAAAGGGGGATAATGTTTGGCGCTCTTTAACTGATTTTGACGGTGAGAATAAAGAACTGCAAATAAAATCAGACGCAGCCTGGCGCAATATCCGTGGTTGTTGAACGATCGGCGACGGTCAATTAGCGTTGGTGGGCGAAGCTGCTAAATTCCAGAGACATGGACAAAGAAGTAAATCATCCGCGAATGGTGCCGCGTGCTAAGAACAGAACGGCGAGTTCCGTAAATGGACGGGCACGCGGTGCCTAATAAGGGACAATGGCTTGTATTTAGAAATGCGCGATCTTTTGCTGATTGCCAAACTTTGTCTTTAATTGTTCGTGCTTCCAGCAAATCGACAAAGTTATCCGTGCGCGTATTGATCGTTTTTGGCATTTACGTACAATTTTCTCTCTCACTTTCATCTTTTGTCCCTCTCGTCTTTTCTATTTTCACGCTCATTCCGCTTCTCGGAAAGCCGCAATATCACGCAAGTGTGGATTCGCGGTGTTTACCGAAGTAACATTTGCTCGCTGGAAAAATTGAAGGGGTTAAACGAGGAGCAGGCACTTGCCCCGAATTCTCGGTAGCTCGGCTGATAATTAAAACTCTCGTGCTCCCAGGAGCACGCGCGATCGGTTTCGTGCGAACGGAGTCGCGACGAGGGAAGAAACGAAAGAGAGAAACGCGGAGAGAGAATCGATGATACAAAAACGGCGATCCCTACATTCTGGCCATGTACGGCGCTACCTGGCCGTATAAGGGAGTGTAGCGTACGCACCTTCCATAGGGAGGAAGCTTGGCAGTTTTACGCTTCTACACGCGAACCGGGCACGCGGGGAGGACGAAAGAATAGGCGGCCGAAGGAGGATGGAAGTGCACATCTCCTGACATACGGCGAACTCGGTGCACCCGCTGCCGTTTCGCAAGAAATGATGTCCCCGCCATGAGAAACAGGAGATCCCCATACCTGAGGATCGATCCTCGCCACGAAATGATTACCTTTTATTCCCTGGTCGCAAAAGTGTCTTTTAACGATTCGCGCGGGTAGTCGAGATAGCGTCGAAAATATGTGTCTCCTAAAGTAAAATTAAACGCTGTAATGTCAGCAGTAAAGTTAGCAAGTTTATGTACATCAGAGATCTAAAAAAATCTTTCTAACCGAGAAAATATTTGATTCCTCGAATATAATACTCGTCTGCATATCTAACAGAAAAGATAAAGAATGAAAGTTTTTAAGTAATATTAAAAATTATCAAATTCCTAAAAGTTTAATTACAAGTAAAATCCGATTAAATGGTGCGTGGCAATAAAAAAAATGATTCTAAAAAAATAATGACCCATTTTAATCGCAAGCAACCTAAAAAATTAAATAAAACGTTGCAATAAATGACGATGCATCTATTTACTAATTCGTCACGTGCCTAACAGTATTAGAGAGAAGATAGCGTTAACGTGTATTATTGTGAATAATTATGCACTTTCACAAATATAATTACGTACCGTTTCCTCAATATTCTTACACGATGAAGGATTGGAAACGCAGCTCGTTGAATAAAGCAAATCGCAATGCGCGGAAAAAGGTGAGGGAAGTGACTTATAAATTTCTATACCATGAAGCATTGCCTCGCGGCAAACCTATTTCCGACGCGATGATAACGAGATGAATGGTAAATTATCGTCGCAAAACAGGCGCACATTCGTGCAATAATGGCTCGGAATATGTTGGTATAATAGCAGAAACGCACACTTTCGTCTCGCGCTTAATGCATCGCTTCCGATATCGTGGCGTCTCGCGATTTACCGTAACGGCTTACCAAAAGAAATTAATTGAGAACTAACGGTCGGGATATGTAAGTGTGCGAGCCGCGGTAATTATACAGAATATCTAAACTTTTATCTATCTACATCATTACTTTTAGGTTCTACAACATAAAATGGATCCTTTTATCAACGCGCCACGTAGTATCAATAGTTTTACAATAAATTCGATCGAAAGTAAGGATTAAAGAATTATAAATCTGAAGTGTGCGTGAAGAACTTCAATCGGTTTCGTGGTAATAAGCTCTGAAAGACGTCAAAGAAAACGAAAGAAACGTTTATAAACAATACGAAAAATGGATGAAATATATTAAAGTTGTGGAGGAAGATTCCGAAACACTCTCATTACATAGTTTTATATCGAGGAAACGGCGCCCAGTTCGCCGTTTATTAATGACCTTAAGTCGCCACCGTACCCATTACTTGGCGATAAAAGACAAAAACGACAGCGGGGAGGGGAAGAGCGGGGGGGACGAAGAAAAACGGGATCTACCGGAAGCAAGCGGACCGGCAGCCCCGTTGCCTGTAAAATCAGCGCCCGCTAATCATCCAATAGCGTAATTGCACACGCGCGGCCGCATAAGACCGACGATAATTAACGATGCCAAGTGCGGCCGTGAGGATTTTCGCAAGGATTATTGATAATGACACGGTTAGTCGCGCTCGTAGCGGAACGAACGCTACGGAAAAACGCGTCGGCGAGCATAAACGCCGCTCGTTTCATCACGCGTATCATTAACGTAACGTCTTTTATATTGACTTAGCCCTCCCGAGATAAGCATTTCGTGAAAAGCAACATACGATAAAATAATCTCGCCATTTCTATGAGAACGTTTCTATTTCATTTTATTGAGAGAGCGAGCGCGCCGGAATAAAACTGTTTTATAAAATGAAGCGCCGCTAAAGAAATAACGTCGGTAATATCTGACATTTAAATACTGAATCACACACGTACACACACATTGTAACGAATGAGTGAAGGTGAAGACGGTTCATTTTTGACGACGATCAGGCATTACGGCGCACAGAGGTGCGCCGATTGGCAGCCTGACATTTGTATGCAACAGGTTATTAGAGATAGGTCGTTATGCTACTTTATGGCCGGCAGTTAAAGGGCTCGCGCGAAAAATGCACTTCGTCGTGCTTTTAGTGTGGTTTAATTATTCGCGTTTTCAACGCTCGCAACACCCAACGTTACGATGAATACGTTATTTGTACGTGCGGCATAGCTGAACCTTAATAGCAGTTGCGAGTTTTTTTTTACGCATCAGTTGAGTAATTTCTTTCTCTTTCCTGCTTTTGCAATGTTAAACGTTACCTTGTGGCAAGTAACAAGTTACAGTTAACTAGCGCAGCGTAAATCCAACCCGATAATAACTCTATTTTCTACGAAAAAGCGCTCGATTGGCTTAATTGTACGTCTATTATTGAGTTAATTATATCCCCTTATTATTAGAACGCAAAGTGTGTAAGGCTATCGAGAAATTCATCGGAATAAAATATTAATATCGCGAGGCGATAATATTTTTAGGCAAGAGCGGCCATAAAAGAGGATAAAGTGTAAAGAGCGTAATAGAAGCTGATATCCGCGAATCGCATTTTTCGAACTTTGTGAAAAGAGAAACGTGTCCCTCACCTCGCCGCTCTCCATGGGGGTTGGTCTGGAGTACTGGGTGGTGCATATGACCTCGTCGTCGGCTTTGTAAACGGGTTTGCCCATGGCGGGCGGTACCGAATATCTCGCCCAGCATTCCTCATCGCTCGGCGCGTAATACTGCCACGGCTGGAAGTTCTCGCCGTCCAAAGATCTTTCCAGAATCCAGGCCGCGGGTCTCGGCGAGTTCGCGGCCTTCACTATCACGTATTCCACTTGATAGACCTGAAAAGGCAATAATACCAAGATGTCAGTAAGATAAACTCGGGATAACGCAATTTCCTGATTATAAAATGTTTTTACAACGCACATGTCAAGTTTTACGTAGCGCAATGATATCGTATTCGACCGATAATTTGCGATGAAAAACTGTCGAGGATCAGAAAGGGAAAGTAAAGTCCGTATTCTCTCTACACCCGCGGCTTTCCGTACCACGTTGTCGGTGCTGCGCGCCGAGATAAAAATCGCGAGCTCAATGCCGGAGGCCGGATTTGCAGGTCTCCCGCGGCTCGACGGAAACCCCGCCGAGACCCAGGGATCCCGCGACGGATAATTAATTCCAAGCAGCCGCAGATCGCGCAGAACTAGTTGGTGCTCGCTCGTGTCCCATCGACGCGACAAGTAGAAGAACACAATATCGTTGTAATGGGCCACTGCGTCAATCTCCCTATCTTTTCCTCTCTCGTACCATGGAAAAATGTCCGCCGCCACTCGGAGAGGCGGATGTTGGAACTTTTGTCTGCGCGTAGAATGCGTCAACCGCGATTTTACACGCAGTCTGAGCGGACAAGCGATGAAAATCAGCTGCTACTCGCTATTAGCTGCTCTCTTTTGCCCGCCTTACTATTATCTTCTCATTGTTCGCGCGTTACAACCGCGTATGAATCGATAGTTAAATATTCTATGCGTACATTATGTAGAAGTACCCCACGCTGTCTCGCGATTATGTCTTGATGTTGCAGGACGTAAATGGCGCAAATACGAATTTTAAAATACAATCTAGCGTGGCGAATCGTAAACGAGGCGCGCACGTAGGCGCGAGTGTTGCGTTACAGGGGAGATGCTTCGTTGAATACTAGGCACGTGAGTGATACTGCACATGTATCGTACGTTATTATCTTTACACAGCACACGATGATATTTTAGATAAGTACTCCTTCGGATAAATACTTTAGTACACAATTTTTAACACGTCGATGTATGTTCTAATATGTGCAGTGGCAGGAGAGAGAAAGAGAGCATGAGATGTTCGGTTGATTTAAAGTAGATAAGATTCAATCGACATCTTTTCCTTCTCATTTGTTTTTTTCACCGATTAACTCTTCCCTTCTGCATTGATAAAGACGTCAAACACCCTGAAGCTTTTGCAAAGTCCCGAGCGTGCGCGAGGATCTGCAGTCGCATGCATCTCCGACTCTGCAGTCGCGATTTAACAAGACGGGAGTCCTTCATCCCGCCGTCGGGCCGCATCTTTGTCGTTGTCGTTGTCGCTATCGTTGTCCTCGTTGTGTCGTCGTTACGCCGGCATTGTGAGGCCGGGACCGACGCCCACTTTCGGACCATAAAGACAGATCGCATGTCCGCGATACCGGCTACGTTTCCTTCTAGGGACTTCGTCCGGAACGGCCGATTCGGGCCCGCGGAGAAGCCGGCTTCAATTATCCGGCCCTTTTACTTCGTAGACGAGGACGGCGCATACGCGCGGCCGCGCGTGCGAGTGTGGAGGTCCTGGTCGCCTTTAGGCATTACAGAGTTGTTACAGATCGGCGATCGAGAAATAATCTTCGATTTGCGGGATGCCTTGCTGTGGATTATACGACGCAATGACGTGACGAGCAGCCCTAACGAGGATATACTCGTCTCGTTTAGCGTGCAGAATGTGCGAACGTGTACATGGCAGCGCCGGAGCTGCAGGGGAATACGTTTGCGCATCAGCATTGTTATGACAGGAGCAAGGGAAAAGGGAAAGCGTTACGAGGCAGTCTCTTCCCGAGGCTGCCCGCCTTTTACCGGCTAAATATTTGCGTTGGCCGCACATGCTCCTCCGGTTCCCACTCGCCGTCGGCATCGCGTGCCTCGTCACATGGGGTAGGTCATAAGCAAACCACGAATGCATTACTGGCTCAAGGTTGCCCCCTTCCGGCCCTCGAGGGTGTCGGTCCACGCGGGCGGTGTACACGAGAACGGCAGAGTTTATCGCGCCAGCGCACGACAGAATTACCGAGGGACGAGTGTTTCAACGTGCGACCGCGCGCGCGTCTGACTTGTTCGAAACAAACGTTGTCGAATCACCATTAAAGGAGAATAAACGGAAGATCTGGAGACGCGAGTGGAGCTGCTGCCACTATGTGCGTTCACGTTCTCGCTTTAATGTGCTTTTTCGCATCCTCCAAATATAAAAGTCACGTCACAAACGAAAAATTAGTGTAACGAGTACAATTAGTATATAATGAATAAAAATACGGATTATTCTTTCGGGAAGCTGCACGTGTATGTAACAAAAATATACTTTTCACATCGTCTTTTTTTCAAGCTCGAAGATTCAACTGAATAATTGAAATTGAACTTAATTTTGGAGTCTCCCTGTAAATTTGTTTCACGATAATGCAGATATTATTATTATCGTAAAAAATAGAATTCAGTTTTTAATCATTATTTTCCATGTTTATTCTCGGGAGCGACACTCGTGTAATGCAAGACGGCTCGTATTATCGCGCGAGAGCTCGTCAATATTCCGTCAATCGCGTTAAGGTGTTCCAGGGCGGACCCACTTGGTTCAACTCCGTTTGCGTTGGGTAACGCGTGTAAATACTAGGCGAGATCGGATAGCCTTGCATCGGCACGTCAAGGGCCGTACTTGACGCATCTCGCCTCGATCTGCCGATACATCAGTGGCGTAGATGTCGCGATAACGTTATAAAATTACTAAGATTTGCAGGTACAATTAAAAAACAGTCTTGTGTCAATATAAAGTCGTCAGGTTTCATATTTACGTAATCTAATTTGATTTCGTCGACGGAACCATAGCGTTACACTGCAACATTTTAACCATCTACCTCGCACCTGCTATGCCCAATTCAGCAGATCGCCGACTCCAAATTAATTGGCACGAAAGGTGACGACGGTGATTTGTAATTGACATTGTTATTCTGTTTGGTTCAGTATTAGATTCGATGCTAGAATCACAGCATCGTGCTCCTTTCCCATAAAACTGAGCGCATGGCAACGCTCTTTTAGGAGCAGCGACGTCATTCCTTCCGCGAAAATGAAAAGTGGTCGGTACGAGAGTTGCGCTCGATCTCGCGCTCGGTATCCGAGAAACACGGATTGTGTTTTGCCTCAGTGGTCACCGCGGGGAATTCTCGAAGCACCGGCCACGTGACACTGCGCGAGAGAAATGCAACGGACGGCTCCCACGATCACGGGCGACGGCTTCTTTCGTTTAAACGCATCCACAGCCTTGTAAGGATGCACTTGATATTAGCATCAGATGACAAAAATGGCTTTATAGCTGACGCGTAGAAAGTCGATGATAAATAACCGAAAGGGTCGATGTTTTCTTTGGACAATGCGACTTGTGACCCAAAATGGATCAAGATCGAAAACGATCGAAGGTGGTTAAACCGGATAGCAATTTCATCACGCTACTATAATGCTTGTAAACTTACACATTAAAAATAAATTGGGTAATTATGCATAAAAGGAGCCTCCTCTCCGATTTGCTTCATTTTTAAATATGTTGTTGGGGATGTCTTCCCGAGTCATTTCATATATATATATAA